>NC_045447.1:91659558-91760138 GCF_002776525.5 Piliocolobus tephrosceles | reverse complement strand
CGCTGGGAGATGGAGACTGAAGCTGTTCCTATTCGGCCATCTTGCTCCGCCTCATTTTTTTTATTAACTTTTTTTCCCACGAGTTAATTGCCTTACATTTTAATTTTCTTTGTGTGTGTATCTCTAGCTGATTCTTTTCTAACTCATTGACAGATCTGTGAAATCTTTCAAAACATGGTCAACATATAAGATAATGTATCAGTTTCTTTTTGTTCATTTTAAATCAGAGATCTCCCTTTTGGCTTTGTCTTTCCTAATCAGGACTGGTTGTTCCCTTGCATTTTACACAGTTGTCATCCTGGGACCTTGCTTCACTGTTGCCCCAGGAGTTCATTTACATCTTTCCTGTGTTGAGTTCCCAGTTTCTGGATCCTACGTTGTTTTCTTCCTTGGCTTATTTCCTTATTTTACTAGGACATATCCTTCTGTAGTTTTCTGAGTAAGGATCCAAGGAACCCTTGGAATAATTTTTAAATTCCATTCATGTCTAAAAATATCCCTATTCTGCCTTCTAACTTAATTGATATTTTGGCTGGGTATAGAATCTCAGATATAAATCATTCTGAAAACAGTATTTCATAGTCTGCCAATGATCCCTTTCAAAAATCCATGGCTCTTCAGCTTCCTTGTTCTTTATATGTGACCTATTTTCTATGAAAAGTTTTTAGATTCTTTTATTTATCTAAGATAATTCTGAAATTTAAGGAAGGATCTGTTTTAGTGTTGGTATTCTTTCTTCTTCTTCCACCCCCAGCCCTTCTGGGGCCCTTTAACCTAGAGATTTAATTACAAGAAATGTTCATTTAGACTTCATTTGAAAGTTTCTTCCTCTCCATTTTCTCTTGTGTTCTGTTACTATAACTTCTTTTAGCTGAAGAGGAAACTACTTTGACTAATTCTTTTTTTAGTTTTCTGAACTTTTCTCTCCAGTTTTCTATTGCTTTTTCTGCTTCCTGAGAAATTTTCTAGAATTATCTTTCAAATTATCTTTGTTTTTGGCTTTCATAGATTTTCTTTTTTTTTTTTTTTTTTTTTCCTTTGCCCTGCTAATTCATAGTTTTTTTTTTTTTGAAACCCTAAGAGATCTTTTTATTCTCCAAATGTTTTCTTTCTGAAGTATCAGTATCCTATTTTCTTTCAGAAAGATCTGAGGATTTTTTTTTCCACTTTAAAGTATGTTAAGTTTTTTGCATTGCTATCTTTACACTGATCTCTGTTTACTTCTCCCCCTTCCCTACCCACTGCCGGTGTGTTTGCTAGGTCTCAGTATTTTCTGCTGGAGATTTTCTTCAAATGTTTGGTATTCCTAGGTGTTTTACAGCAGTGAAGCACTAAACAGCTTTTCTCCCTGCCTCCTCTCCAGGCAGTTCCCTGGGTTAGAAGTCTGGGTGTTGGAGAGTGTAAAGATGGCAGAACCCAGATGTTTCTCCCATCTGTCCTGCCTCTTGTTCAGCCCAGTTACAGAAGTAGGTGCCTACTGGGCTTTTCCCTGCCTCTCGCGGAACTGAACCAGTTTGGTCCTCCCCTCCTTTGTGTTAATAAGCATTATCACTTGAGTGTTTCCAGAGCCTATCGTTTACTCACACAAATCTCAGCCTGATTGAAATATGGAAAGGTGATTAATAGTATTCAGCATCCTTTCTGGGTTCACTGCAGATACCACATATTTGGCTAACATCCTTCCACATCTGTGTCTTGAATTATTTCCCAGTTTCTTCATTAGGTTTTGTTGTTGCTATTGTTGTTTCATTTTATTGGGGTTTTGGGGAAGAGAATGAAGTAAATAGTTTTTTCCTGGAAGTTCCTGGAGATTTTTATTCAAATACAAGTTGCCCTGGGTATTTTTCAGAAGTGTTGAGTCATTTTCAGTTTTTACCTTTAGTTATTTAACAAGTTTTGAGTACCTACTAATGTAGCATACAGCATGATGGTAATTCTTACTAGTTATTATATTACCTAATTATCCTTGATTATGTAATTTTCTTCATAATCCTCCACCCACCCCATTTTGTCCTTTTAAAAGTTTAAATCATTGGAAAGCTTCCTTTGTAGTCACAGTGATTTTGGAAATTCCCTTTCACCTTCATCAGAATGTGTTGGATTAAGCGAACCAAATAATCTCTTTCAGTCTGTCTAAATCTTTTAGGACTGGTGTTACTTTTACAGACACATGCTATGTGATTACACAGGAGAGTCGCATTGCTGATTGGTAAGAATATAGTTGTAAGTGCCCAGGAAAAAGGGGTTGGGGGAGAATTAAGAGAGAGTTAATTATCCAAAAGGCTCGGGCTGCCTTCATGAAATGAAGGCATGCAGTCAAATAATGTGATGGAGAAATCGGATCTGTTCCCACAGTTGGTCCTGGTTCCTGGATGCCTCATGTAGTGTGAGAACGTCTCAGTGCAAAGTGCAAGCCTAGTTCGGTGACACCAATTCTTGTTCAACAAGGCCCCTAACTGCAAACACAAGACAAAACCAAACTTCGTCCTTCACTACAGTAACTAGAACTTTCCTACCACTCAGAGAATGGCAGTCTCTATTCGAAACATGGAATGGCAAGATGGTCTCGTGGTCACCATGGGGTGCATTCAAAATGTACTTTTTAAGGGCAGTTTAGACTATGTATGATTTCTTCCTTGCACTCTGATCCGAATTGCTATTAAATTACATTCCTAAAGTCAGAGGAAATACATAAATCTGTGTACCTTTTATTTTATCACAGCTGTTATGAGCACATGGTCACTGCCAGAATTCCTTCTTCTTTCAGTTTCTAACTTCCTCTGGGAAGCTGAGAGTTAGACCAGGAGCAGCAGTTCCTTAATCACTTATTTAAACCTTAAGGAAGATACTGGTGGAGGGTGGCAGAAACAGTTTGGGGAATTTCACATGTTTTTGTAGTTGAATAAAACCTTACAGCTTATAAACTTACAAAACCTCAGACATGTACTATTCAATAAATATGGCATATCTTTCAGTTTAAAAAAAAAAAAAACAAAAGATCAGCCAATCCAAGTGGATATTAGCCATAAACTGAATGTCAGCCAGCTCATAATACACATTCTTCCTCAATAGTTGAACTTACTGCCTCACTCTGTCTCTGTGGCAGCTTTGAGATCTTCAGTACTCATTTCCCTCATCTGGTCTATTTCAGCAGTAGAATTGGTTCTGATCCCTTCTCCCTTTATCCTATTTAAATACTCTAGTTTTCAAGACACTTGTAAGTTCAAAAATTTCCCCACCTATTTCTATTCTCTGGATACCGGAAGAGTTACCTCACCCAGAGGTTTTAAGTGTGCTGTACTCTTTCATGGTTCTGTGCCAGCTGTGGGCCCTCTCCTGCTGAGGTTTGTTTTTTTTTTTTTTTTTTTTTTTTTTTTTGAGACAGAGTCTCACTCCGTCACCAGGCTGGAGTGCAGCGGCATGATCTTCGCTCACTGCAACCTTCGCCTCCTGGGTTCAAGCAGTTCTCCTGCCTCAGCCTCCTGAGTAGCTGGGACTACAGGCGTGCGCCACCACGCCCAGCTAATTTTTGTATTTTTAGTACAGACGGGGTTTCACCATATTGGCCAGGGTGGTCTCGATCTCTTGACCTTGTGATCCACCCACCTCAGCCTCCCAAAGTTCTGGGATTATAGGCGTGAGCCACCGCGCCCGGTCTCCTGCTATCTTTGTAGTAGCACCTGCTATAGTCTATGATTCTGTACTGGTGACTGTGGAACAGTTCTCCCTCATCTTTTACCCAGCATTTTTTCCCAACCGAATCACTGGCATTTGTTCACGTATTCATCTCTCCAGGTTTTCCCTCAGGTCTTTCAACGTTGTCAGCTTTCTTCATGATGCTTGAATGATCTTCCATTCCACCCCACAATTCTTCACCGTAGAAGGAGCTGATTGTCTGATTTGTATGTTTCTGTTAGTTGCATTTAAAGGTGTGTTTTTGTGTTGGATCTATCACCCATCACACTTGTTTAATAGCTTCTGGAAGAGATCTTTTAACTTCTTAACACAGTACAATTTTCTTACGTAGTGGAACATTGGGTTGTTTTTTTTTTTTCTTTTCATTTTTGATTTGGGGTAAAATATTGAAACCTTAAACCTTAACAACCAGTTCTCAATTTTTTATGGGTGTAATTAATGCCTTTTGTCAAAAAATACGTAGTTCTTCCTAAATTTTATACCATTTTCACATTCTATATTAATTAGTCACATGTACATTGTGTGGAATGCTGGGTTTGAAAAGGAGGTACAGAGAAAAAGCTCGTTTTTTTCCTCAAAGCTTGTTAGTGCAAAGCTGATTGAGCACTTTACAGTTTGCAGGGAAGGGGGGCCTTTTCAGTAAACCCACATGTATTTGAGTGAATTTGTTGTACCTACAAGTAAGTCAAGATGATGACACTGATTTTTCAAGCAGACAGTAAACATTGCTTTTAGAGGTGCCAGGGTCTTGCTCTAGTGTGCACTGTCAGAAGCACTGGTAATAGAACATGGATAAAATAAATCATTGAAGTCTACAGATAATATATACAATATGTAACAGGATTTCAGCCAAGAGTTTACCCAAAAAAAATCTCACAATCATACATTTTAGTAGATACAGAAACCAAAACTGAGTGGTGTATCGTCCCTGCCCTCCTTCACTTGTCAGTCATTCTCCTGGAACAATCAAGAGGAAAAGCAGGGATGGAGTAAATCCACATGCAGATTATTATTAGTCTCTCATTAACAAAGAATGTTTACGGAATTTTTTTAAGCTGCTTAAAGTATTATGAAAAGTTTACCTATGTCTTCAAATGAGGACTGTTTTACAGTAATTTTACTGGTTTAAAATGCCAAATATATGGCATTAAAACATCTGGAAAGCCATTTTTTACATGTGTGCAACATCTGGCTAAATATAATGCGCTGACACTAAAAGTTAAGTGAATGAATTAAAATACTGATTGTCTTTCCTATGTTGCATCCTCTGTGCCATGGGAAGAAAGAAAATGGATGCTTTTTGGGGGGGGGAAAAGCAAAGAAAGAAACCTAATATCTAACCAAGAATTATGAGGATAAAAAGACAAGGAGAAAATTAAGGCTCAAAGATACAATGACAGATTTATCAGGGGAGACCTTACTTTTGCTTTTATTTCCATATTATACATAATAAATTGTACAAACATAAGTAAATATGCCCAGACTTTTAAAACGTATATGAAAATTGGAATGTTGCTAATAATTCAAGTAGCTGTGATAAATATTTACCTTCCTTCTATGTGTGTTACTCAACTTCCTTTTTATCAGTCTTCTCATGTCATACGAGTATTCAATGCTGTTATACAACAAGAATCAGTAAATTCTATGGCCCACAGGCCAGATCCAGCCCACTGTCTATTATTGTACACTTAGCAAACTAAAATTGGTTTTTACATTTTAAAATGGTTGAAAAAAATCAAAGTAAGAATTTTTATGACACATGAAAATTACTTGAGATTTAAATTTCAGCATCCAAACAAAGTTTTATTGGAACCAAACCACACTCATTTGTTGCATATTGTCTAGAGGTGCTTTCCTGCTACATGGGCAGAGTTGAGTAGTTATGACAGAGACAGTATGGCCAACAAGCTAGAATATTTACTATCTGACCCTTTATAGAAATGCTTGCCAATGCCTTTTACACACTAAAATGCTCTTAGCATTGTCTAGTGTATATGTGCACTAAACAATGCTAGTTATTAATGGTGAGCTTCATATAAAATAATAACATTTATATAACCAAAAATACATATCAGAGTCTAAAAAATTTCATCCTGTATTGTTCCTGAAAATGAAAAGACTAAAAAGAAAACCCAACTATTAATTATATAACAAATTCATTATTATTTAAAAATAATGTAACATGGCCTTAGGAATATAATACGCTAAGCTCATTTTAAAAGGACTTATATTCAGAATATTTTATGTATTTTGTATGAAAAAATTTTTAAGCCAGCAAGTTACACCTGCTTTTTGTCATTTGATCAATGGAGCTGCTTATTGCTGTTCTTCAGTTCCAAACTCACTCTGATTGCCTATGTTATTTCTCATTTTTACCTATTGTCTGATTTTCCTTAATGGGAGCGCTCGCCATATGCTTACAGTCTTTGGTGGGTAGACAAAGGGGAGAGAAAAAACTTAGAAACCAAAAGATAAAGAAAAGAACTTCAGTGTGGACATAGTCATGGGCACATCAGGACAGTGGCAACCCACTGAGCAGGGCTCAGGTGTCATACAAGTCCTTTAAACTTATCTCTTTGAACACAAGGCAGACCAAATTCTTATCCACTGATACCACCCTATCGTGTTGGCCAGAGAATCAGGCAACCACGTGTTTCTGGGCCAGACTGACCCATCCATAAAAATATTTTGAGACAATTAAGGAAATATTTTACTGAATTATTTTGGGTTATTTATTTCATCTCTGTGTCCCCCAAATGTAGACTTTCCTGGCCTAACATGCTAAGAATTTGTTCAGATTCTGTCTGATGTACTGATATGTGCCTTGTTGGTTTATTATCTAGAACAAATCTTCCTGGTACGTTACCATGGTATTTAGTGTTTCTTAGCTCAGTTGTGTCATCTAAGCCTGCTTTCTGTTTAGTCTCTTACCTCTGCATCCTCACAGTGTAGTTCCACTTCTCTTTATCCAAAGTCTCCTGTAATTTGGCCAAGTCACTATTTATGAACTGTAAGATCAGAAAGTGGACAAGTGCAATAAAGGAAACTGACCTTCAAACACACTTTGCTCCTGCGAACAGCTCTCCTACAATTTGCAAAATGCTATTTCAGGATGAGCAATGGCTTATATTCAGCAAGTTAGGTAGTGCCATAAACCGAGCTGACTTTAAGGAAAGGACCCATTGGGAAACTGACATTTGATTTTTGTAAAAGTAGAACTGTTTTCTAAGTTAGGAAAGGTCAATCTTAGAAATATCAAAGCTGTTTTAATCTTATTTCAAACATTCTCCTAATAACTTCTTTGAAACACTCAGAATTCAAAATAACAAGTTGGTAAGAAACCTTTTATAACCATAAAATCATGGTTAATGACTTCAGTATATAAAGACTGCATTCAAATGTATAACAGAACAGTAAGAGCAAAAAAATCTGAGCAGACTGATTTTCATGGACAAAAAGACAGGAGGAGACAATTCTCAAAAAGAGAAAATACTACATGTTAGTAAGTAATCTGTTGGAAAATCTTCAACCTCACTGCTATTCAAAGAAATTCCAACCAAGACAGCAAGCTATCATTTTTTCACCTTGATGTGTCATATCATGCCATATGTAATTTGATATGAAAAAGATTCTAAAAGGGTAGATCTCCCGCGTAAGTGGAAACAATCAAATGAGTAAGTTCACACATCACTATGAGATGAATAAGTTTGTTCATCTGCCTGCGGAAAG
The DNA here is from genome assembly GCF_002776525.5 of Piliocolobus tephrosceles. Taxonomy (NCBI): domain Eukaryota; kingdom Metazoa; phylum Chordata; class Mammalia; order Primates; family Cercopithecidae; genus Piliocolobus; species Piliocolobus tephrosceles. The sequence goes on along the minus strand of NC_045447.1, from coordinate 91,752,713 downwards.
CTATTTGGTAGCCTGTAACCAAGAGCCTTAAAATTTGCAATATGCTTTGATAGGCTATTACATAGAAAATTTTAACCATGAAAATTTCTGTGTACAAAGTTATAAATTGTAGTGCTATTCATAATAGTACCCAAAAAACTACTTTACAGTAGAAGTACAGTTAAGCCCACTATAACTTAAGAATTTGACCAAAAAAATGTTTAGACTATAATGTTGAGAGCAAAATACAGAACATAAGATTTTACATCGAGGGGTCACAGTCCTTTAAAACTGCACTAATATAGTAGCTATAGACCCCATGTTACTTTAAATTTTAATTTTAGTTAGTTGAAGTTGAATAAATTTAAAAATCATTTTTTCAGTTGCATTAGCCACATTTTAAGTGCTCAGTAGCCACATGTAGGTAGTGGCTTCTGAGTGAGACAACAGTTGTACAAAAATGGCTTTTCATTATCTCATAAAGTTATTTTGGATATAATGATATAAAATAAGCTCCAAAATTATGCATAGCTCAAAGACTGGAAGAAAACAAAAATTAACAAAAATACAATAGTTTTATGTGGGCAATTCAACCATGGGAATTTTCTTTTTCTACTGTTATTTTTAAAGTGTTCTATTTCTATAGTAGAAAAAAATTGAATTATTTCAAATAATTTTTAATGTAGAAATGAATACAATACAAGTATAGCTTGGGAAAAACCAATTAAAATTTACTCTCCACAGTTGAGTGTGTGTGTGTGTGTGTGGTTTGTAGCATGCTATTATCATTCAGGTTGTATCAGAACTTCAGAAACTCACATTCTTAGGGAGTGGACCACTATGGAATTGGAAAGCACTCTTGCAGGTGTTAGCATACAACCATGTATACATGCAAATACATTCTACATGTTACAAATTGAATAAAAACTGACTATAGTATATTTACATTAAATTTAAAATGACCACACCACTGCATCCTCTGTTTACTGTTCTTCACAATTCCACAGAGATAGGTTACAAATGCATTCTTTTGGCCTTCACTTGTGCCCTGGAGCCAACATTAAATGCTCACTGTGCCTCACTAGTGATACTCAAGAAAAAGAAGAGTCATTAGTGTCTACAGGAATAATCTGTGTTGTTTGTTTTAAGTTCATTTGTGTCTACTTCTGGCTAAATCTGGCAAAGAGATACTAAGCGGACCTGAGCAAATGAGCTATTGCTACAAGCAAATGACCTAGGATGCAATGGGAACAGATACCTGTCCAGCCAAGTTGTACCTTTGTGCTCTTGACACAGTGCTAATGGGTTCATTGAAGTTCAAAATTAGAGTCCACCCATTCAAGTAGCCACTTACTATAGGTCTGTCTAGTTGTCTCCTTGGCTCTTTTGATGACTGGCTTGATGCAGTATCCCAAGACCACTCTGTTGGTTATTGCCGAAATATTGTTTTATATGAATGGGAATATAACCCAAGGAGTTGGAATAGGTTGGGATGCTGAATAAGTTATTGTTCTGACTAAAGTGTGAAGGTAAATCTGTATCTTAATTATGCAAAAAAAAAAGGAATGACTTTTCCAGTAGCTCGTGGGAAACAAATTATAGCCATCAACTTAGACAAGTTTGTAAAGTAGGAAGCATTGATCATCATGAGATTCAGGCTGGAAGGAATGCCTGTTACACCAGCCAATGACAATTACCCATCTCCTAGATACTTAGTAGAGGGAAACGTCACTTACAACATCACTTACAATGACAGTGACAACACATAGTATTTGAGTTTGCAGTGCAATAGAGCAGTTTTTAAAAGGCAGTGGTGGCAGTTGCTTTGGCCATCAGACATTACATCAGAGAGCAAGGAGAAGGTGGTCTCTCTTGAGCTGTTAGTGGCATTGCCACAAGATGATAGCACAGAATAATGGGTGTGGAGAGAGTACTGGAAGGAGGAGGGAAAGTTCAGTGAATTGAAAAGTCAGTGTCATGAATACACAAATCGTTAAATACCTGACTCAGCTCAGTAAGTAACCCTTATGAGAAAAGGAAAGGAAAGAGTTAAGGATAGACTGTATATAAGTTATGGATAGACTTTGGATCCCTGACATCAAAGCATAAAGTATGGCACATAGGATAATTGCTAAATAGAAAGATCAGTGTGCTGTGCAGTAGACTCTGAAAGGAGGTGGTTGGTCACTTAACTGAAATAGTAGAAAATACTAATCCGTTCATCTCTGTTAGTCCTGCCTCTGTAAGTTCTAGGACTGCAGGCTTCCACATCAGAAAGGGTTACACATTTGTCCTGTTTCCTGTCACTCACGTTCTGGCTCTTCACTCTCCTTTGTTTCTCCTTGATCCCCAGTCTCTCATTCTGTCCTCCTTTTTTCCTCCTCCACTTGTCTCCTGCAACACACACTGGTTTGCAGCAGTTCACTTTACAAGGGCCTCACATGTGACTGCATCTCATTGCTTAGTAACCTTAGACCTGGAGGTAATAGGCAAATATGTTCTCTTTCTTTTCTTCTCTAAACATCCTATGCAGGTAGAATACATTGATGCATATGCAGAAACTATAATATTAAAACTTTCGGAAAGCCTAGAGAGTATGCCAAATTTGATCTCAAATAATTGCTTGCAAAGATTTGCCTAGACTAAGAAAATTATCAAGGAAATAATATCTATCCAGCTGAGTTTGACATTCTTATCATTTCTATCCTGGCTGTATGATTTGGATGCAAAAGTACAATGCCTAGGAACCTGTCTCTAATTATTTCTCACCCCACCTACTCTGTTTGTAGCTTATATCTGTTGTTTTCTTGGTTTGCTCTGGGGTTAAGCATATTGAGCATCTTTAGAGATTTTGAAGATCCTCCCCTTTAACAGGTGGAGAATCTTAGGAAGAAACATTCTCTATGTAAGGGAAATTGGCAGAAACCTGGATCGCTTTCCACTTCTCTATAAATCAGATGTGCCTGGATTTGATAACATGGATGAATTAACTGTGTGCAGTTCCAGGGAAAGGGAAGATTTCACTGGATTTACAGTTTGGTCAGAGATTTGAGAGAAGCAAATTTGCCTCACCAGGAGGTTCTTATGTAGCAATTTTGCCATCAGTGATAGAGGCTACTGTGTGCTCAGGCCACAGCTAGGAGCTTAGCATGCATTGTCTCATCTATCCTCACAAACCCTGGGAGATACATGAAGAGACCAAGGCTCAGAGATGTTTAGCCACTTGCCCGAGGACACGGAGAGTATTTGAAAGAGAGCCATGTTTCCACTGAGGTCCGTAGCTCACAGCCCTGGCCTGTCACCACTGGGCCACATTGCCATGTCAGCGTACTCTCCTTGTCAGATCGTCTGGAGCACATTTCCATACAGCAGATTCATGTGAATTCCTGTACTTTTTTCCTCTTCCTACCTCCCTCCCCAACAACAGGAGTTTGGCCCAGAATGTGTTTTGAATTCTCACAGCGTTGACATCAGATAGGTGATCCTGCTGGAGATACAAAGTCAAACACAGCAAGCTTTTCCCTAAACAATCAAGGGAGGAAAGAAATATGTAGAAGACTAGGCTTGCAAATTTTTTTTCATACAGCTTTGGAGTTATTTGTCTTCTGGGTTGTTGCATTTATTTACCCAGTAGACACAGACAAATGAGATAAATACCTGAAAGAGTATGTTCAGATTTTTCAAATTGTTCAATATTTGGTAAGCTACAGATGATAATATTGATTGAAATTTTACATTATGGATCATTACATAGAAAGTAAATCAACTGGTCTTGCTTTTTTAAAGTAATAATGACCTTTAATAAAGTAATCTATAAAGGTGTTCTTTAGTGAGTTATGTCTTACAAGAAATAGTGAAGCTGTTATAGCAATTAAAAGTGAAGAGTATGGGTTTGAAATGTCTTATTTATAAAAGACAGTGAAGAGTGTTATTTAAAACAGTCTTACATGATTTCTGGAGCATAAAATTCCTATATTCTGACAGTCTTATCAATTTCATAAGCAGAAGTGGTGCCAATAAAAATGGTACCTTGTATCAGCATATTTTGTCATGTATAGTGTATGGAATGAGGCCCTGTGAGCTACTTGGTATAAAAATTTAGAGTGTAGATGTACCCAGCAGATGTTGTCTTAACCTGTAACTCTGAAGATCTGTGTTAAAAAATATCATAAGGTAACATAAACTGTGTGTTTTCCCTTTTTACTGAGCAGTCGACTTTATAGACATGCTCGTGTATTCGTTCTGTGCCTGTATATCTGGACTTCACTCATTGAAGTAGAGGGCATGATGGCTCTGGCCTTCTTTTTCAGCAGAAAGCTTAGGGGATACATAAGCACAGAATTGTGAACACAGAAATTATCACAGAATCACAGTCACCTGACTGGCTCCTGGCATCAATTAGTGAGTCTGTAGATCACTCAAGATCACTCAACACCCTGTGTGTCTCCCTGAGACTCATCACTCAGCACCCTGTGTCTGAGACTCAAGAGCATCTGCACCCTGGAAATCTTCATCCCATTTTCTCTGGGGTCTATCCTACCTCAGGTCAGCTGAGAACAGCTCATAGATGACTGTCAGGTCCTCAAGTGATAATTGTTATGAATGCCCTCATGACATTCTGCATGCTTATTTCTTAACAGTCTTGTTTTGCATTTAAGGATGCATTTTAGACTTTATGGGAAATGTAATTCAATGTGGTTTATCAATGTACTGATGGAAGAAAAAAATACCACCAGGGAGACAGGTGGATAACTTGTATCAGGTAAAAGAACTAAGGGTCTTAGTCTAAATTTGTCTTTGCTAAGAAAATAAGTGCGTTTTGTGAGAATATGTTCTTATTGGCAAGATAATGAGGAGTTGCAAAAGTTATTGACATGGATACTCAGATCTCTAGTTTAATGCTGACTTTCGACAGAGGGAAGCACCAATTTGGTGGAGAGGGATAAGGAAAGACCGCATGCTGAGCAAATGTTGACTTTGATGACAGCAGGGATGCAAAGTGTATAGACACAAAATACTGTTCCTTTAGGCCCTTTGGTAATTGTTATGCAGAGATTTGTGCCCGACTGTAGCCTGAAGAAAGCCAGCTTCCAGCTGGGGTCTTGGGCCATGTCCACTGGATCCAACCTTTTCCTTAATCAGAGGGATGTTTGCTCTCTTTTCCTCCTTGCAAGCTCCGATTCATTTATAAAGATTCAGTTTGAAACTGCCTTTCCTTTTAAACCTTCCCTGATCCACTGCACAGTCAAATCTTTCCTTCATGTGTCACCCCAGCCTCCCCTACTTCTCACTGCTTTGGGCCCGCCCTGTGGGCCTGTGATGATGCATTGCATGCTTGTCTTCTTCAGTCTTCCAGGACAAGGGCTGTGTCTGCAGCATGCTCATGCCCTGCATCTCAGAAGTTCTCATATGTGTCCACTGAACCATTGGCACACTAGGGATAGGACACCCTGTGCTGGGGATGGGAGGAAGGAGCAAGCCCAGTGGGGCTTGGGGAAGAACTGCTTGGGGAAGTTGGGTTGACCTGGATATTGAAGGATAAGAAGTGGGGACAGCATTGTGGGTCACAAGTCAGGAACATGCAGTCATGTGGCAGTAGTGACGTGGAATCTGTTTATCAGGAAAAAAGACCATTTGTATAGGGGTTCAGATTAAAGACAGTGCCAAGCTGTGAATGCCAGATCGGAACTTGTAGCTTTACCCTGTAGGCAGCCGTAGTCAATTACATGTTAACAGGGAAATGCATTAAATGTAGGCAGCCGTAGTCAATTACATGTTAACAGGGAAATGTATTAAAAAGCAGTGTGTTCAGGATATCAGAGATCTAGATAATTGATTTGAGATGTTAAATATTAGAGGTATAAGACCCTTTGCTGATGGCTCAAACAGGGCTTTTGCTGATGACTGGTCACGGTGGAACACTCAGGGGTCACACCATCGTGCTTGCAATTACAAAGCAGGGAGCAGGTACCCTATCCTTCTCCCTCAGGGCCAAGGATTGGGGTGAATGCTTCCCAGTTTAGTACTCTACCCTTTGGCTGGTTCCAGCCCATAGGAGGAATGACTTACCTATCAGTGTGGTCTAGGCGAGTCTGACATTTCCATGGCCTCATGTACCTGAAGCAGAGACCAACCAGGACACACACCATGGTCACTCGCTTACAGCCTGTCCTCAGCCTTTATGGCCTCTTTGGTCCTCCCTTCTCTGTGGAAGTAGAGCCCAGGCGGGACCTACTTCTGGCAGCGCACCCTGTCCTTGTTCTCCCTGATCCAGTTCTCTCACCTGCACCAAAGCCACCCTTCATTGGGAGGGACAGTTGTTTCCAGCTCAGAAGAAGTGGTGGGTGAGGACAATTGGCAGTTGGAAGCCTCCTAGAGCCTTCCTGAGAACAGCTCATAGATGACTGTCAGGGCCTCAGTGATGATTGTTATGAATGCCCTCATGACATTCTGCATGCTTATTTCTTAACAGTCTTGTTTTGCATTTAAGGATGCATTTTAGACTTTATGGGAAATGTAATTCAATGTGGTTTATCAACGTACTGATGGAAGAAAAAAATACCACCAGGGAGACAGGTGGATAACTTGTATCAGGTAAAAGAATTAAGGGTCTTAGTCTAAATTTGTCTTTGCTAAGAAAGTAAGTGCAGAGTCTAGGCCCAACCTGTTAACAAGGAGCCCTGTGTTTGGGATAGTAAAACCTTTACTAGTATCCTGCAGGGTGTGGTGGCTTATGCCTGTAATCCCAGCACTTTGGGAGGCCTAGGCAGGCAGATCACTTGAGGTCAGGAGTTCATGACCAGCCTGGCCAACATGGTGAGACCCTGTCTCTACTAAAACTACAAAAATTAGCCAGGTGTGGTGGCAGGCACCCTGTAGTCCCAGCTACTCCAGAGACTGAGGCAGGAGAATCGCTTGAACCCAGGAGGCAGAGGTTGCAATAAGCTGAGATCACACCACTGAGCTCCAGCCTAGGCAACAGAGTAAGACTCCATCGCGGTGGGGTTGGTGCGGGGAGGGAGACCTTTACTAGTATCGTCTTTGTACATTTCCCAACTGGTTAAAACCCCAAGATAAAGAGGGCATGATTAACACCACCCCCCAGACTGCCTTTAAACCTGTCTTCAGAGTAAACAAAACCTCCTTGTTTTATATTATGGGTCATACACGTGGCTCACACATTCATCCCTCTTGAAACGTCATGCTCTGGCAGATTACTGCAAAGCAGGTGCCACAAAGTCTCCTGGGACGTGCTGTTCCCTCATAGATTTCAATTTTTACTGAGCAAAGTGGATTATGCCTCACACTCTGCACGTTCCACTACCTTATGAGTCATTGTGAAAATCTCATTTAGTCCATTTAGGATTTAGTCCAGGGCTTTGATACAGAGCATGTCAGTTTGTAACTGTTCTTCCATAAAGGAAAAGTCAAGGCATAAGGAATTTTTACTATGCAGTGGAAAACATCATATAGCATAGCATAAAGAATCTTAATTGGGTGGGAAAAAAAAAAAGTCTGCCCAGAATCAGACGCTCAGCTGTGTTTGACTTGCACTTCTTATCATGAAAATGGGATACAGCATTGCCTCCCTTTTTGTCCTGGGTTCGGCAAGTTTTCTGTACCTTCCAGCTCAGTGCGGTCTTGTTAGAAATGCAGACCCTCGGGCTCCACCCCATGCTGAAGCAGAAGCCTTGTTTTAAGAAGACCCCATGTGATTCACAGCAACACTAACAGTGCTTCACAAACTTGAATGTTCATTCAGATCACCTAGAGGGCTTGTAAGAAGCAGATTCCTGGCATCTCCCCTCGGAGATTCAATTTGGCAGGCCTGATTGAAAGCTGATCTCATCTGCCAGTCATCTGCGCGTTTTAGCTTTCCCCTGAGCTAGAAGCGCAGGCTTCAGTCCACCTGGCACCTGGTGAATGGAGGTATATCCTTGAGCAGCCGCAGACTGCATGCATGGGTGAGCTGCCTCCAGAGCAGGACCTGCCTCCAGAGCAGCCCCAGTGAGGCAATACTGGGTACAGATGGCCAGCACCCTGGGCAAATTGTCTCTGGAACACAGTGCTGGGCTCAGTCACTCTCCTCTCCACTGCCCAGCAGGCTGGCACAAGGCTCTCTCTTAGCAGACTCCACTGGGGCCTGGGGCTCCAGTCCAGTCTGGAAATTAAAGATTTCCAGCCTAGTCTGGAAGTTAAACAGAGAGACATGGTGCACCTTCTTCTATATCAATGCAAAGTCAGGCTCACCTTTCCTGTCTCTGCCCGTGGTCTAGTCACTTCCCCTTGAAAGTCTCCAGCCAGAAAAGGCTCAACTAGGACCCATTCCCTTGGGAACCCATCACGCCCGTTCTGAGGAATGCTAAATATAATAAGGCTTTCTATTGGAGACTTGCTGGGTTGATGCCCAGGTGTACATACCTTTAGATGGGGCGTCTCTGAATACCACAGCATGACTTTCTAGAATTTCTCTAGCTATAAGTAATAGGGATTTAAAAACAAACAAACAAAACACCATGCTCCCATCAGGGCTGTCACTATCTAACTTTCTTTAAATTTTTAAAAAAAATTATTTCAGTTCTTATTAAAGCCTTTGTCTTCAGTCCTGAAACACTCAGCCTATAAAATCTCAAGCTACAAGATATCATTTCTCAGTGTTATTTCCAGGGCTTAAAATCTTATCACTGGCTATGAGAACCCTTAAAAGGCCTATAGACAGTAAAGATACGTTTAAAGTCTGTCCTATCATTTATATAAAAATGTACGCAGTGAGATAAACGCTGTCTTTTGAGCCATGAAGTTATCTTTCATTATATCAGCCCACATATTTCATTAATTTTAATTATCTATGCAATTGTTGGCACAAAATTAACAGGTTGAAGAGATTGGGGACAATGGACTTTGCCTGATTTGACAAAGATCTGCTTTGGAAAAGTGTGCCTTATCACTTGATTTGAATTGGCACACTTTACAGAAGAAAGGAAGAAGACGTATTGAGGATCCAGATTATTGTACTTGGCAAAAGCTGAGTTCCCTGGAGGTTTCCAGAACACCAGTCAAGGCTTATGCAGAGGAGCAATACATGGCCTTTGTAACTCTTCACTGAAATTCCAGGAGCATCCTACCGCAGGCAGGCAAAAGCTGAGCAGAGGGTGTTCATAGCCAGTCTATTCAGTCATTCTCGTTCACTTCCTTGTATAAGTTTGGAGGGGAGGATATATCCAGGTTTACTAACTGGAAGTATTTTGTATAATAAAAACCAGAAAAAACAGCCCCAACTAGTTGAAAAAATAAAAGGTTCTTTTGACTGATGTTCCTGACAAATCTAAAGGCATAACCAAGCTTAGCCCTGGTTGGAGCAAGAGGTTAAAAACCAGGTGAGCAGGACCCAATTTGTTTTTTGCTCACTTTTCAAGATGGCTGCTAAAAAGCTCCTGAGGCTCCATGATTCCTCTTCCACACTCTGCACAAAAGCAGAGTTCTCTGTTCCAGAGTTCCCAGCCAAAGTCCTCAAGTTAATTGGCCTAGTTGAGATGCTTGGCTAAACTGATTACCATAAATGAGGGGAGGGAAGCTCCAAGTGATTTGGGCCTGGATCAGAGCCCAGCCCCAAGCCAGCTCACATGGCAGGAAACTAGGATGCTCTGGTGTAAATCGCCAAGCCTCCCCTTAGCAGCGGAGGTGGGCACAATCCCAGGCAGCCCTTTCCATTGCCACAAACCCAGCCATAACAGGGAGAAGTAAGAAGGGAGGTTGGAAAGTGTGTGCAGGATGAAGCATGCCCATGCATCCTGGCTTTTATCTCCTCAGGGGAAGGAGAATTCCCAAATCTCCTGCCTTCATCTGTAACCCAAGTTTGGGAATGATTTAGAGAGGGGAGTCTATGGGAGAAAGAATGGTAAGGAGCGACGAAAGAAGCTCTGAGGCCCTCTAGCTTTTGGCTGATAAGTATGTTTTTTTTTTCAGAGAAATGATTTGACTCAGGAACAGCCTCAAATAGCATCTTCATTTATAGTAGCAAGCTGACTAATTTTCTTGAGAATCCATTTAGGGTTTCTGTTACCAAGGTAGGCTTGAAAGTGTAGCTTCAGGTGAGAACACTTACTCACAGATGCTGAAAGTGAGAAATATTACATTTTTATCTCCACATAATTACTATGTGTATCTCTACAATTCTCTATTAATAGTATAGTGAAGCATAGGGAGAAAGCATGCACTCAGGAACAGGAAATGTATGATCTTACAACATGTTCCGTGTGTTTATAAAGGGTGTGTGTGTACGTGTGTGTGTGTGTATAGAGTAGTAACTCTAGAAAACATCTAGAAATATAGATACGCTTTTGACAAAGAAGTAACTGTTTTGATTGCTTAGAATAGAGTTAATTGTGAGGCCCCAAATAAATATAGCTTAAGAAATACAAAATGAAGCCGTATCTAGTCCTTAGTTCAGATCTCAAGTATTTAGTCATTAATGAATGATTTTTGGTGGGAATTTGTGACAGTGTGCCAGATTCACAACATGATTCTCTAGGCTTTCAATTATTTTCTCTTTCAACCGTAGGAGCTATTTTAGCTGATTTTTATTATTATTACTCCCTTCTGCTTGTCAACCTGAGAGTTTGCATAATGAAAACAGCCAATGTGTGTCATGAATCATTTGCATATAAATCCTGACAAATCCAACACAGGGCTACAAAAACTGGTTGTGTACAAAAGATGGGTTGGACTTATAAAATAAACACAATTCACAAATTAAGTAATCATGTAATTCACTCCTTGTTTTTTCTGATTTTTTTTTTTCCCCAGAACCGAATGGAGGAAAGCAAGGCTCTCTTTAGAACAATTATCACATATCCCTGGTTCCAGAACTCCTCGGTTATTCTGTTCTTAAACAAGAAAGATCTTCTAGAGGAGAAAATCATGTATTCCCATCTAGTTGACTACTTCCCAGAATATGATGGTAAGTCAGCATTCAGCTGTAAATAGGTTTTGTCTCCAAACCCCAGTGTGGGAGTTAACGCACTACAGCGCACCATTGCTGCCCTTGCCCTGTGCAGCCTGCATGTTGGGACTGATACACTAGGAATTATTGTTTGCCCGGTCTTTTAGTGACACAAAACATTTCATTCCTTAACAATGCTAAAAGTCATAGAAAAACTCAATGGCCTGGTGCAGTGGCAAGCGCCTGTAATCTCAACACTTTGGGAGGCCGAGGTAGGTGGATCATGAGGTGAAGAGATCGATACCATCCTGGTCAACATGGTGAAACCCCCTCTCTACTAAAAATACAAAAATTAGCTGGGCGTGGTGGCACACGCCTGTAGTCCAGCTGCTCAGGAGGCTGAGGCAGAGAATTGCTTGAACCCAAGAGGCGGAGGTTGCAGTGAGTCAAGATCGCACCATGGCACTCCAGCCTGGCAACAGAGTGAGACTCTGTCAAAAAAAAAAAAGAGAGGAGAGAGAGGGGGGAGAGAGAGAAACTCATCTGCTTTGAAATAGCAGATCAGAAAAAGGAACAATCCAGTAGTTTTGACCAATTATGTATTAGCCCTTATAGTCCCCTCTGTCTCTCCTTTTCATTCAGTTACAGTCCACCTCTGCCTCTCCTCTCTCCGGGGAGAGAACACAATTTTGAAGTGAAGAGCCCACCACCGAAATCAGTCTACCCAGGTTCAGATCCCAGTTCTGACACTTACTATTTGTAGAACTACCATCAAGTCACTTGGTTTTTCTGGGCCTTAGGACAAACTCATAGGATGTTTTGTACATTGTAGTGTATAACATATGTGTATATTTAGCATGATGCCTGACACGTAGGGCACTTACTGAATACTCAGGAAATACTTCCTTTTGAAACATCATAGCCCAATGAAGTCCCACCACCATTAGTAATAGTAACCCAGTTTTAAACTCTTTGGGCAGCACTTAGAATCTATAGCATCCACTTCACTACTCCTATGGCTTTGCATTATTTGCTTTGTTCTTAGAAAAGAATCTTACCCTCCCCAACTAGACTGTGAAATCCTGGACAACTAGACACGCAACCCATTCTGAGAAACACTTGAACACTTGGTGATTGGTAACAAAATACATCCACATGTAGCCACTCTGTAAAACAAGTGAGAATCATGACTGCTGCCCTATAAGAGCTGATGTGGCCAGGTGTGGTGATTCACACCTGTAATCCCAGCACTTTGGGAGACTGAGGTGAGAGGATCGCTTGAGCACAGAAATTCAAGCCCAGCCTGAGCCATGTAACAAGACCTCTGTCTACAAAAATGAGGCAGGAGGTGGGAAGCAAGAGGTCAAGGCTGCAATAAGCCGTGATCCTGCCATTGTACTCTGCCTGGGTGATGGGAGACCCTGTCTCAAAAAAAAAAGTTTATTTGGCAAGATAATCACATCTCTCCTTGATGGCCCACCACCTGGTTTTATGAATAAAGTTTTATTGAGACATAGCCACACCCATTCATTATACACTGTCTCTGGCTGCTTTCACACCGTAACAGTAGAATTGGGTAATTGTGACAGAGATAAAATAGTCTGCAAAGCCTAAAATATTCTGTGGCCCTTTACAGAGAAAGTTTGCCAAGCCGTGGCCTAGACAGTTAAGAGCACAAGCTCTGAAAAGTTCTACTTTGCCACTCATCGGCTGTGTTGCCTCAGACAAATTTATTTAGCTACTCAATTTATCCCTGGGCAAAAAAGAATTGAATGGAGTCATATGTAGATCACATAGCAGAAACCCAAAAGTATCTACCACAGAGGTGATGTAACGAGAAGAGACTAGTTTTAAAATTACATTGTCAACATATGATGTCCAGGATGGATATTGTTCCACAGTATTTTTGTACTTCTAAAAGCTCCCTCAGAAAAGTAATTACTTTAAAAACCAATATTAAATTTAGCTTCATAGCTTTCTATGATGATACAAACACATCAGGGATGGAGGTTTAGTCACCTTTTCATCCCACATAGACGTGGTACAGTCATGGCTTGTGAAAGGGAAATGTTACATGTTTAATGAATTTAAGTTCCCTTCTCACATGGAAGATCCTGAAGGTTGGTGAATTGAAAATATAAACATTTGGGGATTGTTACCAGATGTTAGAAATGGTACCCTTTTTTGTTAGCAGTGTGTTTATATCCTCTCTTCAAGTACATTTTCCTTTGTGCTTTGCTGTTCTTTTAAAAACACTTTCTCAGTCTAAACAATGTTTTCTCTTTCACTCCTTTTAATTTGCACTAGCCTGGAAATATCATCAGTGTCTGAGACTGCACTCCTCAGTGTTGCTCAGAAAACTATGGAAGGAAGTGACTGTGTGGGCAGTTAACTTGCTTTCCCACCTCAACAGGCTTCAAACACGTCTACCTGAATACAGTAGGCATGAAGCATCTGGCTTAGATCTAAACACACTTGCCTGCCACACATACACAGACACACACACACACACACGAGATTCTTCTTAATTTTTCTTGGAACTTGGTAAGAATCAGCGTGTGAGAAATTGCCACACCATAAACAACAACCCCATCTTGTGGGCTGGCACATTCTCATGATGTGCTTGCATAAGGGAGGATGCAGATAGAGCATGGTGCCCACGAAGCTGAACCCCTCTGAGGGGTTCATTCCAACTTCTCGGATGCAGCAGACCTAGCCACACTTCACAGTTGCTGATTTTTCCACAGTAAAAGACTTCGTCTTTGATCAGTGTTTGCAGTGCTGTTTTTTGATCTCTGCACCATCTTCCTAATCTCTTCACATACCTCCTTTCTCCAGTAATTTCCCCAGATTCCCCACTACTACAAGCATTTTCCTTCCAACATGTGTCCATTGTGAATATTCTGAAATCTGAAGATTTTTTTTTCTGTTTTACTGTTACCATACCCCAGTATACATATAATGCACAGAGGAAACTTGGGCACAGAAAAAGAAAAAAGGCATTGATTTTGTTACTTACAAAGCCAGTGCCGCTGTCATTACATGGAACTCCAAGCCCTTGTAAGATGAGCAAAGACTGAAAAAATTGAGGCCCACTCTGCAGTGATGTTTTTGTAATAAACATGTTTATAGTATTATAAACTTCACACTTCCACATTTCTGTACTTGCAAGGTCTTAATCATAATGAATGCCATTTCTGTATTTCTCTTCAAGAAAGGAAATTACTGTTTCCACATGGATTTGAATTGCAAGATTGTTCATAGAGACTGTGGAATTCTGCTCCTGCTGTGATGGCTGTAATGATTTCTTTGTAGTGTATGTTTATTCAAATAACAATTTATGCTTAAAAACATAACACCTTTCAAGTGCACTTCAGTGAACTTGGATCTAGTTCTTATATTCTGTAGGGTAAATAAAAAAGAAAAAACAAAAAAAGGTATAGTCCCTTCTTTCCCAAATAGAGTAAGTACAAAATCATACAGAAGTTCATTCATAAGCCAGAAATATAATGTTCTTTTTATGAAATGAGAGACTTCTCCAGCTCTGGGAATCTGTCAGTTTCTGGTTTTGAATATTTTTTATAACTTCTCTTGAGTTAATAAGTTCATAGTACATTGAAAAAGATGGAACATTAATTATATATATATTTGCTTATATATGTATTTTACATATTATTTTTAATTGTACTTTTTATCTATTAAATAGGACGCCAGCCATCTTAGTCATTTAAAAAACTTGAATTCTGGGCACCTACGTCAAAAATTAAACATTACTTTTTTAAATTGTACAAATGAGGATAGTCTATATGTTTTTATAATTCTTTCCTCCCATCTTCTGGCATTATCAGATATAAGTTTATTGGAGTAATCTCCAATTTATAAAAAGGTTGGTTTGAGAATAATTCAAGTCAGCCATCTGAAGCTCAGGGTGCATTTTGTTAGAAATGGTGGTCAAGCCTTCAATTGAGTCCTCCAAGATCTCTTTATCCCTACTAGTAGGTAACAAGAATATTGATAGAAAAAGACCTGCTGGGTGCGGTGGCTCACACCTGTAATCCCAGCACTTTGGGAGGCCGAGGTGGGCGGATCCCTTGAGGCCAGGAGTTCAAGACCAGCCTGGTCAACATGGCAAAACCCTGTCTCTTCTAAAAATGCAAAAATTAGCTGGGTGTGGTGGTGCACACCTATAGTCCCAGCTACTCACGAGACTGAGGCAGGAGATTCGCTTGAACCCAGGAGGTGGAGGTTGCAGTGAGCCAAGATCATGCCACTGCATTCCAGCCTGGGTGACACAGTGAGACTCTGTCTCAAGAAAAAAAAAAGTTTCGTATGGCTTGGTATAGAACTAACTTGAAAAAATGGGAGGAAATGTATACATAAAGCAACACAAAGACAAATATATGATAGGTATCCAATACTTCAAAGGTAATGGTGTTTTGATGTTATTAATTTACACTGTTTTAAATCAATGTATCTATCAGTACCTATTAAATACACTTTTAAAATAGCTTTGAGATTATTTATATACCATGTAATTCACTTAAAGTGTACAATTCAGTGGGTTTTGATATATTACATTATTAATTTTTTATTATAAAATATATATAAAATTTACCATTTTAACTGCAAAATTCACTGGCATTAATTACACTCACAATACTGTGCAGCCATCACCAGTATTTTCAAAATATTTTCACCACCCCAGTTAAGCAACAACACCCCATTTCCTTCCTCCCCCTAACCCTTGGAAACCTCTAATCTACTTTCTGTCTTTATGAATTTACCAATTCTAAGTACCCCATATGTGTGCAAGCATACAATATTTGTTATTTTATGTTGGGTTTATTATAATGTTCTCATAGTTCATGCATATTACAGCATCTATCAGAGCTTTACTCTTTTTTACGGCTGAATAATATTCTGTTTCTGATATTCTAATATTCTGTTTGGTTCTGTTTGTTTTGTTTCTCCATTTATCTGTTGATGGACACTTGGATTGTTTTCGCCTTTTGGCTGTTGTTAACAGTGCTGCTATTAACATTGATGTACATTGCTTCTCGCCCTTTTGGCTAAGATCAAGTGTCTGTCAGAGCCCCTGCTCTCAGTTCTTTTGGATATATACATTGGAGTAGACTAGCAGGGTTGGTCATGTGGTTATTCTATGTTTAGCTTTTTGAGGAACCACCAAACCGTTTTTACAACAGCTGCACCTTTGTACATTCCCACCAACAGTAATCTCTCCACATTTTCCCCAACCCTTGTTATTTCACACTTTTTTATAGCCATTCGAGATGTGGAGAGGTATCTCATTGTGGTTTTGATTTGCATTTTTCTAAATGATTACCAGTGTTGAGCATCTTTTCCTGTGCTTATTGACCATTTGTATATCTTCTTTAGAGAAATGTCTGTTCAAGTCTTTTGCCTATTTTTTAATTGGGTTTTTTTGGTGTGTGTTATTGAATTGTAGGAGCTCTTTGTATATTCTGGATACTAAACCCTTATCAGATGACATGATCTGCACATATTTTCTACCATTCTATAGATTGACTTTTCACTTTCTTAATAATGGCGTTGGCCAGGTGTGGTGGCTCATGCTTATAATCCCAGCACTTTGGGAGGCTGAGGTGGGAGGATTGCTTGAGGCCAGAAGCTCAAGACCAGTCTAGACAACATAGTGAGACCCCCATCTTTACAAAAAATTTAAAAATTTGCCACGCTTGGTGGCACCTGTAGTTCCAGCTATTCAAGAGGCTGAGGCAAGAGGATCACTTGAGCCCAGAAGGTTGAGGCTGCAGTGAGCCATGATCATGCCACTACACTGTAGCCTGGGTAGCAGAGCAAGACCCTGTCTGAAAAAAAAAAAAAAAAAAATAGTCCTTGGATACATAAGGTTTTTAATTTTGATGAAGTCCAATTTATTTTTTCTTTGTGAAAAATACGACCTGTGCTGTGGTGTCATATCTAAGAATCCATTGCAAAATTACATTTTTAG
Source organism: Piliocolobus tephrosceles (assembly GCF_002776525.5). Taxonomy (NCBI): domain Eukaryota; kingdom Metazoa; phylum Chordata; class Mammalia; order Primates; family Cercopithecidae; genus Piliocolobus; species Piliocolobus tephrosceles. The sequence goes on along the minus strand of NC_045447.1, from coordinate 91,735,800 downwards.
TTTATCTTGCTAGATATATCACAATTCTTTTTCAAAGCATCTAGGACAATTCTTGGTACATAAGAGACTCCTTCTTAAATCAATGTAAGAAAATATAGGCCGGGTGCAGTGGCTAACACCTGTAATCCCAGCACTTTGGGAGGCCAAGGCAGGTGTATCACCTGAGATTAGGAGTTTGAGAACAGCCTGGCCAACATGGCAAAACCTGGTCTCTATGAAAAATACAAAAATTTAGCCAAGCATGATGGCAGGCACCTGTAATCCCAGCTGCTCAGCAGACTGAGGCAAGAGAATCTCTTGAACCTGGGAGGCAGAGGTTGCAGTGAGCTGAGATCTTATCACTGCACTCTTACCTGGGCAACATGGTGAGACTCTATCTCAAAAAAAGATAAACCAATTGTTTTATCATCACAAATGAACTGAATGCTACACAAATGTAGTGTGCTCAGAAATACCAGAAATCTATGGAAGTGAGACTACAGAGGCCCACCTGACCTTACAAACAGGTGTTCTATTCTAAGAGAGATGTCAGTCTGGAAGATGTAAAATGATCCATAATGTTGGGTCGTTTGGAGGACAGATTGACAGGAGAGCCCAAGGAGGCTGTGTCTTTGTGCACACTTATTATATAGCTGAAACAAGCATAATTAACTCAGTTGAACAGAAGAGTAAGCTATCACTCCCCTGATGAAGAGCCTACCGTGGCTCCCGATCACTCAGGGAATCAGAGTGAAGGCCAAGCTAAGAAGTAGACTTAACCTTGGCCTTCAGGTCATCTGTCTGCTTGCACCTATACACAGTTTGTGAATGGTGGGTACGTGGGTGGGTGGATGGATGGTCAGACATAGTAGTGTTAGGGAAAATGATTATAACAGATCAAATCTGCAGTGCAGATGTAGGCTTCATGAGCAATGACACAGTATTTATTGAACGAATGATGATTGAATACATTAGCAGATTAGGTAACAAAGTGTCCCTCTTGTCTCTTGGCCAAAAGGACCCCAGAGAGATGCCCAGGCAGCCCGAGAATTCATTCTGAAGATGTTCGTGGACCTGAACCCAGACAGTGACAAAATTATCTACTCCCACTTCACATGCGCGACAGACACCGAGAACATCCGCTTTGTCTTTGCTGCCGTCAAGGACACCATCCTCCAGTTGAACCTGAAGGAGTACAATCTGGTCTAATTGTGCCTCCTAGACACCCGCCCTGCCCTTCCCTGGTGGGCTATTGAAGATACACAAGAGGGACTGTATTTCTGTGGAAAACAATTTGCATAATACTAATTTATTGCCGTCCTGGACTCTGTGTGAGCGTGTCCACAGAGTTTGTAGTAAATATTATGATTTTATTTAAACTATTCAGAGGAAAAACAGAGGATGCTGAAGTACAGTCCCAGCACATTTCCTCTCTATCTTTTTTTTAGGCAAAACCTTGTGACTCAATGTATTTTAAATTCTCAGTCATGCACTCACAAAGATAAGACTTGTTTCTCTCTTTCTCTCTTTTTCTTTTCTATGGAGCAAAACAAAGCTGATTTCCCTTTTTTTCCCCCCTAATTCATACTTCCCTCCTGATTTTTTTCCCAGGTTACAATGACCTTTATCCTAGTTCCATTCTTGGTCAAGTTTTTCTCTCAAATGATACAGTCAGGACACATCGTTCAATTTAAGCCATCATCAGCTTAATTTAAGTTTGTAGTTTTTGCTGAAGGATTATATGTATTAATACTATGGTTTTAAATATGTTGCTCTGTATACACACATAGTTTCTTTTTTAATAGAATGTACTGTCTTGTCTCACTTTGGACTGGGACAATGGATGCCCATGTATCAGTAAGTGTCATTTCTTTTAGATGTTTACCTTCAGCCATAGCTTGATTGCTCAGAGAAATGTGCAGAAGGCAGGATCAAAGACACACAGGAGTCCTTTCTTTTGAAGTGCCACATGCCATTGTCTTTCCTCCCTTCTTTGCTTCTTTTTTTTTTCACCCTCTCTTTCAATTGCAGATGCCAAAAAAGATGCCAACAGACACTACATTACCCTAATGGCTGCTACCCAGAACCTTTTTATAGGTTGTTCTTAATTTTTTTGTTGTTGTTGTTTAAGCTTTTCCTTTCTTTTTTTTTTCCTTAGTGTTTGGGGGCCACAGTTTTAAAATGACTTTTATTATGGGTATGTGTTGCCAAAGCTGGCTTTTTTTCAAATACAATGAATAAGAACTTAAAAAATAAAAGCTGGTATCTTAAAATGTAAGAGAGTAAGACTGTGAAGCCTAAAATGACTGGCTGAGAATGAACCAGAAATGCCAATTGCCAAACAGTTGGTAACTGTAAATTTGATTCTCATGGTCCATTTATTTGTCCTTAAGATGACATTGTTAGTGTTCACGTCCCATGTTCCGTGTCCAAACCGACAATGTAAAAAGTATCCTGTGTGGTTTAACAGGAAATCTGTTTATGTCTCTATTTGAAAGCAGTTTTACTCTCAATGGTTCTTTAAGTTCAAATAAGTCTGCCAGGAACATTGGTTGATAGTATTATTCTGACACCTTTAATTTCCAAAATCTGAAGTTCCTGCTAGTTTACCACCTTCAAGATCGTCTTGAACTGGTAACTGATTAGGTTGAACTTACAGAAGATTTGTGGACTTAACTCAAAAGTAACCTCTCAGTGTTCTATAGAACATGTATTTGTGTAACTCAACCTACTAGGAGAAATGTTTGGAATTCTATATGTGCAATTTTTCAACAAATGCAAAAAAATACAGCACATGCATTGACGAGCTTCTGTCAAGCAGCTTGAGTTGAAATTTAAGAAAATAAATCACGATTGTTTAAAGCTGCTGGGATGTTAGAATTAGGCCATGATACTGGTCTCATTTTAACTATAGTGGTATTTGGCACTAGTCTAAACTTCCATATAAATCACTCTTTTGGAACAACAAAGGGGGAGGGAGAAAACTAACGGCCTGTTAGATGAGTACCAAAGCCACCAAACAGTAATGAAATCTTCTCATTCTTGATTCTCCCAGCCTCAAACAACACAGGTTACTTTTTTTTCCCTTGCTCAGAAAGCACCTGTAATGTAACAAGCAGACTGCCTGTAGGTATAGTGCAATTACAAATGCTCTAATCATTGTACATACATCTCTCGATATTGCAGCATCCATACTGGCTTTGTAATCATTAATTTTTTGGCAGATTGAATGTGCTGTATTGATATGTATCTATGTAATTGTATTGTATGTCTATAGCTAATTCACATTTTGAATAATGTTATTTTATTTACTTTTTTAAGAGAGGAGAATGTAAATTTGTCAGTTTATTTCTGACTAGGGATATTTTCTTTCCATTTAGAAAAGAAGAAAAAAAAAAAAAACTTACTGTCGTACAGAGCGGTACTAGCGTCGTGCTGTATAAAATCATTTGCACATTCCTGAGTAGAGGTATACTGATTATAAGACCCAAAGGTAATTTCATAGCAAAATACATAAAATCAGTCAGAGCTTTTATACAAACATGGAAACCAACTTTGTAGAACTTTTGCCATTTGATCTAGGATTGGAATATGAGCTTTTATACAATTCATATTCTTATTTGGCAAATGCACAGTTTAGTATTACCTCTCTGATGGCCTTTACTAGAAAGGCAGTTTTAGAAGCTATTGTGATCCACTAAGGAAATGTTTTAACAGCTAGAGACCACTGCTTGCCTGAAAGGGCGTTCTTAAATTTGGTGCAGCAAAAAAAAAAAAAAAAAAAAGTAAAAACAACCACATTTGAAGGCCTACAGTGTGTATAGAGAAAACCTCATCACAAGATCATAAGTGTTACAGTTTTAGGGAATCAAGATATTCTATTTAATAGAGCTATAGTAGATGTAGTCAATTCAACCTGATCTCAAAGCTTGAAGAAGCTGAGCAAAACAGGGAAAGATTGTTATATTTGTCTTTATGAAATTGGGATGGAATTTGCTATGCAGAATTGAGGTTTGTGGCTTCACTGTTCCTGTAGGGTGCATGACAAGATCCCTTCTCTTGAGAAAGGAAAAAATTGATCACCCTAGCAGCAGTGATGCATAGAAACCTAATTTTAGCCACACTAGTCAATCGAAGCTAAAGGATTTTCTTTTTTGTTTCTTTGGGGTTTTATTGAAGGGGCTAAGGGCGGGACGGGATTCTTTTCAGTTTTGTATAAAACAAAGTTTACTCATGCTTTATATTATATTGTGATTGCAAGCGTTATAAGCGTGTGCCACTGGCCTCCTATTGTTGATGCTTAGGTAATGGAGGCCTGTGGTGAGTTTTATGGTGACTTGGGCATGTCTTATTCAAAAACATAAAACACAGAAACCTTTCTTCAGCATACCAAGGCAAGCAGCCATTTCATGACTCACTTAACACATTGCAGTGTACCAGTTTACAGATGATTTTTCCCTTTTTGCGTGACATGGCAGTTCCAGCCCCCAGAGAATTCCTTATTTGTAAATTGGAAGTTTCTACTATGCCTTACAGAGCTTAAATTCAGAAGTTTGTGCCTCATATCTGAAACAAAGGGAAATAACACACGTATTCAAAAGTAAATCTCCTAGAAATTTTTGTTTTTAATATTTCCATATAAAGAGCTCTGTTGAATGTCATGAATAGACTGGAAAAAAAAATCTTAGGAACCTGCATATGTTGTTTACTAGCAGATGACAACTACAAAAGGAATTTGAAGAACATGTGAAACTTGTAATTTTTTTTTTTTTTTTTTTTTGGTAGATTAACTAGCAGGTCTATTTTAAAAAGGTAATTCAGCTAAAGGGCAATTTACTTTTTTGTACTTCAGACTATCTTGATTGTCAAAGTGTACGAACTGTAATTTTAAAATTTATACTGCCACATGATTGTAAATTTTAGTTGTCTTAAGTTAGGAATTGGTGAAAAGCTATTTATGCTGGATTTGGGTCAAAATGACTTATTTGCAAAAAAAATAAATAATGGGAAGAAAGGGCTGTATAATGAAATACTGCAAGACTCACCTATTGGTTGGAAATTTCCCTCAAATCACCTACCGATTACCCTTGATTTCCCTTTGTTTTCAGTTTCTCAAAACGAATGAAATGAAATATAGCAGAATGTTAACCCATATAAAAATAAAGTGTACCCAAATATTGTAATGTATATTGCTGCTCTTCTTCAAATTAAATAAGGGTTTAAAACCACTTAATTGGTAATCAACATGTCAATTGATACAAATAAGGTGTGCTTGGTATACATTAATATTTTCTTCCAAAGATACGTCTTTGGTCAGAAACACAAAAAAATAAAACTAGTAACATAGTATGTTTATCTATCTCTACATATTTCCAGCATATGTAGCGCTAATAGATCTGTCCTGGTAACTGTGTCTTTGGGATTTCATTTTGATGCCATCAAATTAGGAGAAGAAATGGCTTAGTTGTATATGATTAGCTAGAGATTTTTGGAGCCAGACACCTGCTGTTTATTAGATAACTTAGTACAGAGTCTAAACTTGTCATTTGTTTTTCTCACAGAATAGCCATTTCCTGCTGTCTTCCCAATGACCACTGCCCTTTCAACAACACTCTTGCCTCTAGAATCATATGTTGAAAGTATGAATACACACCTAGCACATAGTAGGTGCTCAAATATTAATTTCCTCCTTGCCTTCCTTATCTACCCTGTGTCCTCCTTTTCCCCGTATGATTCCAACCCAATAGCAAAGGACATTTACATGTTATGAAAACATCTATTGGGTAAAATCAGATCTTGGATAAAGAAATTCTGACTTTTATATAAGCTGTTGGTAAACAGAAAAAACAGGAAGGTATTCGTCGGTAGAACATTTTTAAGTTCAGGAAAGAAAGCTGGAATAATACTATGTAACTTTGTCCAGGTTACTTTTGACTGAAACACGTTTTTGGTGGATTTCTTTTCCTCAAAGAACTCTCTAAATGCAACTCCTTGCTGGATTCCTCACCCATCATCCTGTTGGAAACCCTTACTAGACCTATGTATTTAGGGAGTTTTGTCAGAAAACATTTTTAACTTGCAGTATTTAAAAGAATATTTACTGTTCCTAAAATGTCATTCAAATGCATGTATTGTCTATTGTTTGGGGATGGGAACTAGTTTTGCAAAAAACACCTAATGTTGTATAATAATGCCCCAATGATCTTGCTGGTTAAAAATACAGTATTTTTGGCCATAATTTTGTACTATAGTATTCTTCATTGTTGAGTTTTGCTTCCGTTGAAATTGCCCAAGCCTCTCTCAGAATGTTTTGTATTAGCAGGAGTATTGAAATACATCTTTCCTTCCTTAACACACCTTTTTGTGCACACTGCATTTTCCAAAATAAACAAGTTTAATGGTTTCAAAAAAAAAAAACAAAACACCAAAAAACCTTTTTCCTTCTGTGTATAATCAGAACTATCAGCCTCCTGTAGTGGAAATATACGTATCGGTAGCATTTATCAAATTTGCTCTTTTAAAAAACTTGCCTTAATTTAGGTTATAATTAACAGTTAAAAACTGTAAATAAGTGTCCAATAAAGACTTGAAAGGAGCCAGCAATCTTCAACCTGAGGCAGTCTTCCAATCAGTAAAAAGAATCCACACGTCTGCCCTGGTTTGCTGGGCAGGCAGCACGCTGGGCAGGCCGATGCCTGACTTAAGAGTTTTGCCCGTTTGAACACTGGCAGTGACATAGGTAGACTCCACATGGGAAAAAGGGCCTGTCACAGGTGTCCTCTGTGACTTTCAGAAACACACATCTAGGGTTTCGAGGTCAGCTAAAAACCAGCTGCTTCTAGGAGTATTATTAAGTAGAGGTGATGGTGGCAAGTGGCTTTCTGGAAAGTAGATACTTTTGTGGGGATTTCACAGCAAAAGCAAAACCTGTTACTGTTACTTGTGATTAAGCTATTCCAACTGGCAGCCAGCCCTTGCCTGTGGATTTTTGTTTGTCAGAATATGTCCCCTCTAAATACTTAGAGATGAGAGTGTCATTATTGCTTAAAGGCCTTCAGCTCTCCTTGTGGGATTTAGAGACCATTTCCAGTAGATGGTGTCCTCTCTCGGTCTTACTGTTCGAGGAATGGCGTGGCCCTGACTGTCATTCATCCAGCACAGGCCTGGAGCCCTGGTTCCCACACCCTAGTTCTGCAGAGACACTGGAGTGTTAAGCTACACACGAGCGCTGCCCTCTCTTTGGCCTTCTAACCTGAGTTTGACCCCTTTAGGACCAGGATCTATTTGTACCATCATTCCAAAGACCCCCACCCAGAGGAAAAGACACAAACACTGAACATTCATTGGGCCAAATATTTTAACTTGACTTTTTGGCTCACAGAGCAAACCCACGCCATCAGATTGTTTTCTGTCCTGTCTTTCTGGAAACGATAAAATAGTTGGCTTGAAAGCTTCTCTGCTTTATTCCCCATCTTTCCTGCCTTCTCCCATTTTTCTCTCCGGTTGTGATACATAGTCCTGCCTCTTGAGAGACGAACCATAGCAAAAAGGTGGAACTTGATGCTAAGGAACAACCAGGTACACTGGATAATGTGTGCAGAGCAATTTCAGATGGTAAACTAGCCAGTTTCTTTTTTGTCTAATTTGAAATGATTATCATACTCATGAGTTTCTCCACATTTAAAGCCCTTATTGAAATTTGATCATGGGTGGAGAGTGAAAGGCAATGGTTAGGAGTGGCTTTCTGGCTGATTCGTTTTAAATTACGCAATATCATTCTTTCTGTTGTTGTTTCATTGCCATGGCTAACTAAAACATGGATCCAGCTATTACAAGGAGCTATACCCAGTCTGTTTTAAGGGAGTCCCATAGGTTCCTGCAAAACAAGACCCTGGTTATAAAATGTAGGTCTCTTTAAAATCTAAGATGCATAGAGAGTACTGAAAAGATTATTTTCCCTTTGAATTCTTATGCCTCGAGACTATCGAAATTTAATCTCTGTTGATTTTTCTCTCTTCCTGTTTTCCTCAAGAATGCAAAGGCCAGAATATTTTTCTGTCTCATAAGCCTGTGGATGAAATAAGGCAATTTACCCTTTTTAATTAAGAGTAATCATACTGTACCATACTAACAGAGAGCTGGAAAGCAGGGCTCCCAGGGTTCAGCCCTTCTGTAGCCCCAGAGGAGAGGTTTCTGCAGCTCAGGAGACTAGGCCTGTCCCATAGAGACAGACTCCTTACAAGGCCCTGGGGACTCTCCATCTGTTTCCAGTTTGCTCCGTATCCTTATATGTTGGGTTTTAAAAGCATCTTAAAAGGACTGGGAAGAAACAAGATCTGCAAATGGATTCCACACCATGTCCAGCTGCCGGGACGCTAATGTAGCTGCTGCTAAGACTGTCTGCCCTGAGGCAGACCTCACCTAGGAGGGCATATCTGTTAGGAATCCTGGCACTACCTGTTAACATACTGTCCAGTCAGGGCACCAGCCCAGACATGCCTGAGGTCCAGGTGCCATGTCAGGGGTTATAGCAGCAATGATTATATTCTAGGAATCTGTGCAGTCTTAGCAAAAGGGGTCAGCTTGCTTTTGTCACTGAACTTGGAGTTGAGAAGAGATGCTGACACCTGGCTCTCAAAGTGCCCTGCATGCCACCCTCAGGTGCTTTAAGTGATGCCTTTCTGTAAACCTGGAGAGTCAGCAGGACAGGCCACCCTGGCTTACAGCACCAGAAGCATATGCATTCCCTCCCCTGTGACTCGGACCCAATGACCAAAAAGCAAACTGGCCCCCGGCCCATGATGGGCTCTGACAAGTGGTGGCTCTGCTAGAAATACAAAATACTTAAAAGCAATCAGTTTGGGCAGCAAATTTAACTAACGTGTGTGTGTGTGTGTTTAATGTCTCAGCATCTCCAACCAACTCAATCATTGCTGAATAAAGAGGAAAACCCCACACAAACGTTTATGTCAATTGGGTAAAATCGATCCTAATATTTTTGAAAACATAGTCTCTACACATATGTGGGTACACATGTAAAATCTCAAAATGGTTTTATCTTGTTGACACTGTGTACAAAGATACACATATACAAATATCAGCACATCTATACAGTGAGGCTTGCTTATTCCTATGGTTATTACAAGCATTTTATCTCATGGAAGGTAATTCTTCATATGGACCTGATTGAGACTAAAAGTATCATAAAATCCACAGCTCACGGTTTCTTTTTTAAAAAACTTCTCTCGCCGCTTTTTCCAGGTGCCATCTTTTCAAAGCTCCGCCTTAATCTAGGAAAGAATACCTAATTGTTGCACATTTTTTTAAAGAAATTGTTTAAGGAGAGTTGAACTTAGACTGGGGCTTCACTGCCTCTGAGCAATGAGGGGATGTAGTTCCAGCAGACAGGGAGGAAGAGTCTCAGAGCAGGTACAAAAGCTGGATGAAATGTCTGTCTCATTATGAAAGCCACTTTAGATGCACATTCCTGTAGATATTATCGTTTCCATTCCTGAGCTGTCTTCTCTGTGTAGATTGCTCACTTCTTACTACAGATGATGAATTGCCAGAACACCAGGCACATACCACACAGCTTGTACAGAACTACAAACTCAAACAGAGTTTGGGGACTGTGGTGTTCTGTCATTATTCTTCAACCTGCTAGAGGTGCCTCGCTGCACTTTCCATACCCCCTGGTCCACCCAGGCGATTGCTGCAGGCAGTTCAGGGTAGGAGCCCCCTGCACCCTTCTGTCATTCCCTGATCACCAGCCAAAAACCAGGAGTTGATGCCTCAGGAGTGACATGACCAGTGAGGGACAGGAGTCCAGGGATACACACTTCTGCTGTTGGCCCTTAGTAGGTAAACCTGAGGTTCATCCTACAGGTCTCTCTAGGGCCCCCAGAGCAGGACTCAGCCCCAGCTGCTGTCAGTGAAACTTGCTCACGAATGTACTTTTATTGACTTTTCTCTCCCGTTGATCTCACTTGTTTACTCTCTTGTGGTGCTTTATGACATCACTTCTCAAACTCCTTGCACCCAAACTCCTTATGCAGGACCTACTCTGGGGGAAATCTCAACTAAGTGAGGATCAACAGATGGCTTTCATTGTCAAGGACAATGGAATAATCAACAGGCCATAACTGAGACTAGTAAACACTTTGCCTTGAATGGACCACCAGCTGCAGCTGATGGTTGAGGTTCAAGATTAGCACCTGGAACTCTAGCATAACATGAATTTGCCACAAAGGCACACAGTGGGAGATTTTGTGGAGAGATATATATAGATCCATACACACACACATCTGTACTAATACAATCTATACGATATACAACAACCTATTCAATACAAATTTATACAATAATAATATATTTATGAAAAAATTTATGTTTCTTAGAAGTTATATGTAGAGACCAGGCACGGTGACTCACACCTGTAATACCAGCACTTTGGGAGGCCAAGGTGGGTGGATCGCTTGAGGTCAGAAGTTCGAGATGAGCCTGGCCAGCAGGGTGAAACCTTGTCTCTACTAAAAATACAAAATTAGCCAGGCGTGGTGGCTCACGCCTGTAATCCCAGCTACTAGGGAGGCTAGAGTAGGAGAATGGCTTGAACCCCAGAGGCAGAGGTTGCATTAAGCCAAGATCGCGCCACTGCACTCCACTCCAGCCTGGGCGACAGAGTGAGAGACTCTGTCTCAAAAAAAGAAAAAAAAAAAAAAAGGTTACTTCTACAGCATTTTAAAGAGATAAGTTAATAGTTAATAATCATTATTTTAAGGCCGGGCGCGGTGGCTCAAGCCTGTAATCCCAGCACTTTGGGAGGCGGAGACGGGCGGATCACGAGGTCAGGAGATCCAGACCATCCTGGCTAACACGGTGAAACCCTGTCTCTACTAAAAACCACAAAAAACTAGCCGGGCGAGGTGGCGGCGCCTGTAGTCCCAGCTTCCCCGGGAAGCTGAGGCAGGAGAATGGCGTGAACCCGGGAGGCAGAGCTTGCAGTGAGCTGAGATCCGGCCACAGCACTCCAGCCTGGGTGACAGAGCGAGCCTCCGTCTCAAAAAATCATCATCATCATCATCATCATCATCATCATCATCATTTTAGAGGTGGAGTTGGGGGGTCTTACCACGTTGCCCAGGCTGGTCTTGAACTCCTGGCCTCAAGCAATCTCTCCATGAACTTGGTCTCCCCAGTAGCTGGGAATACAAGCATGCACCACCTCACCCAACAAATAGTAGCTTTTAATTGTTGAAGAAAAGTGACTTAGACATTTTTACTTTCATCTGTCGAGAAGGACCCTGTACTCCCTTCCTCCACCTGCCCAGCACTGGCCATTGACTCCCAGGATGAGCGCCCACACCAGCCCAGAGTAATTGATTCCAGATACTCAGATCGGCCGCCTCCTGGGAGACACCCATGGACTTTTATTCTTGCTCCTCAGGCCGGAGGATGGTGCTGACATAGAGGCAGAAAGGAAAGAGGAAAGAAATCTTCCATCAGAGAACTGGCACATATGGTGATATTTAATCATTGGGAGAAAATCAGAGAAGAGAGAACATATATTTAAAACTATCACAAAAGTGGCCGGGCGCGGTGGCTCACGCCTGTAATCCCAGCACTTTGGGAGGCCGAGGTGGGCGGATCATGAGGTCAGGAGATCCAGACCATCTTGGCTAACACGGTGAAACCCCATCTCCACTAAAAATACAAAAAATTAGCCAGGCGAGGTGGTGGGCGCTTGCAGTCCCAGCTATGGGGGAGGCTGAGGCAGGAGAATGGCGTGAACCCGGGAGGCGGAGCTTGCAGTGAGCCGAGATCGCGCCACTGCACTCCAGCCTGGGTGACAGAGCGAGACTCCATCTCAAAAAATAAAATAAAATAAAAAACTATCACAAAAGTAAAGGAGCATTATCTTGGGCCATGTTCTGAGAAAGAATATCTGCCTTCAGAGAAGGAGGTGGAGGGGGAGGAGAAGGTGGAGGGGAGGAGGGGGAGGGGGAGAAGGAAGGGGAGGAGAAGAAGGGGGACGGAGGAGCTGGGAAGGGGGCGGGAGAAGAAGAAAGAAGACAAACTTTCTCTAATTTTGTATGGCTGGGGAGTGGGAGGGGGAGGGGAAGGAGGGGGAAGGGGAGGAGGGGGAAGGGGAGGAGGGGGAGGAGGAAGAAGAAAAACCTTCTCTAATATTTTACGGCTGGTAAAAGATGTCCTTAGGAAAAATAAATTAAGGAGGCTATGTTGCAAAGCTTGATGAAACAGGACTTTAGAAACAGCTCTTTAGAATGAGAAGCTCTCTGCCAATGCAAAAGAAAAAAACTATTAGTACACTATTTTGTTAGTACTAATGTCTGAATATATTATTCTAAAATATGTTGTAATGTACTGAAATTGTATTTATCTGTCTATTAACTAAGTTCTTTGACTAGATGACGAAGGAATGAGTTTTTGAGTGGGGATTGCATGTTTGTGTATTTTGAGATGATCCACAGCTAAATAAAACTGTATTCAAACCCAAATTGTATTCAAAACCAAATGCTGCCCTTGAGAGAAACTGTTTTCGTAGATCCTAACCTATTGGGATTTTATCAGAGTCTAATCAACCTATGGGAAAGGAAATACTCAACTCCAGCTCGCTCTAGCTTTCCCCATGGGAGAAGGGAAGTACCAAATACCAGTCTCCTCCAGCCATCTTGTCCCGTGTAAGGCAGGAAAAAACAGAGCCGCTTGTGAAATTCACGGCGCAGGGACACAGGCCTATTACAAGACTGAGGAATATTTTCCTCAGTCTTAATCATAGGACTGTAGAATATTTTCCCTCCCTCACACCTTACCACTAATTATTGAAGGCCTATTTACTGGATTTCCCTTCATCCAGTACATCATATCCAGCTTTAAAAATTATAAGGCATACTAAAAGGCAAAACAAAACAAAACAAATGCAGTGTGAAGAGACAGAGCAAGCATCAGATCCAGACTCAGCTATGGCAGGGATGCTGGAATTTTTACAGCAGGAATTTAAAACAGTTATTATTAATATGCTAAGAGCTCTAATGGAAAAAGTAGAACAAATGGGCAATGAAAGCATAGAGGCAGAAATTCTAAGAAAAAAGAAAAGGAATAATAGAGATCAAAAACACTGTAATAGAAATTAAATATGCCTTTGATGGCCTCGTTAGTAGACTGGACATGGCTGAGGAAAGAATCTCTGAGCCTGAAGATACGTCAGTAGAAACTTCCAAAACTGAAAAGCAGACAGAAAAAAAACGCTAAAAAAAACAAAACAAAGGGTTTCATTTTGGGGTGATAAAAATCCTTAAACTCAGATAGTAGGGACTTCTGCTTTCTGGTCTGGTATATAAGGAGCTTGGCAGTTACAACTCCACCCTAAGAAGAACTAAAAAGCAGAACAAACTGAAAAACCCATAACTCTTCTTAGATCCCTCAGAGAAGTGAAGTCACAGAGCAAACCATTGTCCCCAAACTGGAGAGAGAGGCAAATACAGAGAAATCACCACGTACTGAAGCAGAAACGCAGGAGAAAAAGCCTCTACCAAAACCAGTGCCAGGATATAAAAACCTAAACAGTAATTGACACATTTTGGAAGGTTCAATGTGTACAACTCTGAGAGCTGAAACTCCAGACTACCCAGTGATGGGAGACACTCATACTTTGGCGAGTTTTAATTCCAGGAGCTCAAGCAGGCTCTCACAGTGAATATGGAGGAAAATCGCCTCATCTCCCCAGGAGGGGAAATGGAGCATTCTGAAATACGCCAGACCATTCTGTTTGTCTTAACAAGGCCTGTCCTCAAGAGAAACTTCTTTTTTTGAGACGGACTCTCACTCTGTCACCCAGGCTGGAGTGCAGTACCGTGATCTCTGCTCACTGCAAGCTCCGCCTCCCGGGTTCATGCCATTCTCCTGCCTCAGCCTCCTGAGTAGCTGGGACTACAGGTGCTCACAACCACACCCGGCTAATTTTTTTTTTGTATTTTTAGTAGAGACAGGGTTTCACCGTGTTAGCCAGGATGGTCTCGATCTCCTGACCTCGTGATCCGCCCACTTCAGCCTCCCAAAGTGCTGGGATTACAGGTGTGAGCCACCGCCCCCAGCAAAGAGAAACTTTTTATCAGATCCCAAACTATTGGGGCTTTACCAGAGTCTAACCAACCTGGAGGAGGGGAAATACCTAACTACAGCACACACTGGCCATCCTGTCCTGCTGAAGAGTGGGAAGAAGATTGAGAAGCATGTGTAAAGTTCAGAGTCCAGAGGTACAGACTCTCTATAAGACTGACACTTAATCATAGGAACATAAAAAGCCTCCTTTTCCCCCATGTTACTAAAGACCTCTATGCAGCAGTTCCTTTCATGCACTGCATCATGAACAGATATCAAGAAAAAAATTACAAGGCATACTAGAAGACAAAAAACACACAGTAGGAAGTGACAGAGCAAGCAAGATGAGACTCAAATATGTCAGGGATGTTGGAATTTTCAGAGTAGAAATTTAAAACAACTCTGACTCATATGCTAAGGGCTCTAGTGGATATAGTAAAGAGTGTGCAAGAACAGATGGGAAATATAGGCAGAGAGACTGAAGTTCTGAGAAAGAATGAAAAGTAAATGATAGAGATAAAAAGCACTTTAACAGAAATCAAGAAAGCCTTTGAGTAGTAGGCTGGACATAGATAAGGAAAAAGATGCAGAGTTTGAGAATATCTCAATAGAAACTTCCGAAACTGAAAGAAAAAAAACAGACTAAGGAAAAAAGAACAGAATATCCTATAACTATGGGGCAACTACAAAATTGTATTAGGCATAATGGGGATACCACAAGGAAATAAAGAGAAAGAAACAGAAAAAGATTTTGAAGTAATAATGACTGATATTTCCCCATTTTCTGCAAATTAATGTTAGACACCAAACCGCAGATCTAACAAGCTTGGAGAACATCAAGCAGGATAAATGCAAAAAAACAAACAAACAAACAAACAAAAAACCCCACAACTTCACATACACATATGATATTCAAATTGTGAAAAATCAAAGGTAAAGAAAAATCTTGAAAGAATCCAGAGGAAAAAAAAAAATGTTATCTATAGAGTAGCAAGAATCGTCCCTTAGTTTGAATCTTCTGCAGAATGATTTGTGTTTCGTAAACAGCTCAAGATTTTCAAAAGAAGACACTTAAAATCATGAGTTCTCCAAGAAATAGATGTGTTTTGAGAAAATAAGATGATGTGGACAGCAAACTATGTGAAGCACATTCTTTAAGCATTAGTGCAGTCAAGTGATGATGAAATACCAAATGGACCAAGTGTACACTGACTTCTACTTATTGGCTTCCTGCCCCACCATGACACAGGCCTTGCTTACAGCTAAGACTGCAAGCTGCTCTTGTAACCCTATCCTTCTTGATATCGATTAGCCCATGAAATAATACGCAAGTGGATAGCAAAATTAATAACTTCCTTTCGTGGACATATTGTTTCTACCCTGTGTTGTCTCTCGGAATCAGTCAGCCTGAATACAAATATTAAAGATTTTGTTCCTCAGTCATTCCCTTAGCTCACAAAGCGAACAATCTAACTATTTGGCAGGGAAATCTTAGCCCAGTGAACTAAATTTTTCCAAATTTCTCCACTTCCTACTGAGCAGAAAGTTGGACTTTTATGATTGCAAATTTTGCACTGAACATGTGTTCAACACATGCGACTCAAATATCAAATTCCCAAACCAAGTTCTATCTAGGGGGCATGTGGAGGCTGGAGAAAAGGTAAAAGGAGTCTGGGACATACTTATAGTGATGGCAAGAGGTCCTTCTTCATCCTAACTCCTCTCTTTTCTAAAGAAAGCCACCCAGCATAGACAGAGAACCCCTACACAGCACTGGGGATTTGGGAGTGGAAAGCAGAAAGGCCACTGGGGAACCTGGAGACTAGATGTAGACATGTTTGTTTCCTGTCCAAAACAAATCTTTTCCCATATTTGTTTCACATAGATTGTATCTTCAAAGGCATGATCCTCTCCTCTTGTGAATGCAAAATTTAAGAAGATTAAATGTGTTTGTGGTTAAAATTCTTCCTTATAACCAATTCTGAGGCATTTAGAAAACTTGAGGGAACTCTGTGATCCCTTCAGCCCACAGACAGCAGAATAGACCCTCTGGGATGAACCAAGGGCTCTTGTGAGTTTGGGGAACAGATCTTATGGCATATATCACTTTTCTCTGCCAGTGAAGCTGGTACAAATCCTACATATGACTTTACATCATAACAGGAAGAAGTCACATTTCTAGCAAAGTCAGTTATACAGAACACAGTCTCAAATTTGGAAGAGAAATCGCTGAAGCCGTAAGAAAAATCACGAAGGAAACACATTAAGCTTGAGTTTTTAGGGTTCTCAATCCTATTGACTCTTACTCCACATACAATCTAACATGCCTAATTGCATGGTGAAGAGCTTTGACTGCAGTCACGCAATGCAAGATTGGATTCCTGGCTCTGCTTCTAATTAATCACCAACCAGGGTAAGTATGTGCAGCCTCTCTAAACCTCTACTTAACTATAAAATGAGGATGATCATGGTACCAACATATTAAGATCAAATGAGATATAAGAAAAGATAAGTTTAGTACAGTGTGTGGCCCATGGTAATTGCTCAATAAATATTTCCAGTTATTATTAAAGGAATGGAGAAGAAAAATAATGAAAGAACTAAAAGGCCACAGCAGACTGAGGCATTTATTACAGCAGGAGTATCTCTCATGGTCCTGTGACCACCGATGTAATTAATGTATTGGCACAAAAGACAATAATCAGCTTCCATGAGGAGAATCGGGGTTATTAAGGAAAATGTAGATGATCTTCAAGACAATTTTTTTAAGATGACAGAAATGTTAGAAAATTTCTTCAATGTATTATTTTTCTTATCAAAAAATAAACTCAATTATAATAAAAGAAAACATCCTTGAAGTTTAACAAGAATCTACTTAATTAGATATTTGTTTATGGGAAGATGGAATATCCAACTTTTTCCCTATTCTCAACAAGGACAATTAAAAACACTGCACCTTATATACAGAATAAACAGAAGAATCTGAGAGGTGGAGAGAAACCAGACTGCCTAGACTTCAGGCCCTGAGAAATGATGCAGTGCCGAATTCCCTGAATTTCTTTTTGCTCCATATAACCCAAGCTTGGAGCTAAAGAAGCTGGCAACCCATAAATACCAACAAGTGCAGATTTAAAGCCCTAACAAAAGTTCGTTCTCTCTAGCTAAAGGGCCAAGAAAGGGGAAGCTAGCAAACTTTCAGACAGTAACTTCTCTACTTCAGCCAAACAGCCTAGACAAACTGTGGCCCAGCTCCCGCTCATGCCAGCAAATGTCAAGTGGGAATCCCAGATTTCCACCCTCATAAGGCTGTGATGCGTTGCCCCAGCACCCCGGTATGGTGTTATCAGAGAGGCCAAGTAGGGAGCTAGGACTTTTATCCTTGCTGGCTGGTAGTCAGTCCTTTCCAACCCTCACAGGTTCAGTGGAAAGCACATGGCGGGTTTAGACTGCCAGCTCCACCCAGAGCAACAAAATGCCTCTCCGTCTCCCCGCAAGGGTGGTATCAGAGGAGGAGCCCTGGAGAGTCGGGACTTTCATTATTGTCCAACAGTAATGAGGACACCCCCAACAGAGTGTCAGTTATGATCATATGGGGACTCAGAACTCCCACTTTTGTCCAGCAGTAAGGAGAAGTCTGCATCCTTGGGTGTCAACAAAAGAGCAGTGGAGAACCTGGACTTCTACCTGCACCTGGAAGGAACAAGATGGTACCTCCTTACCCTGCCAGAGTTGTGTGAGACCCGGCTAACACTGATTTAGATGATATTCCAAAGTTGCCTAGCAAAATATGAACATGTCCAGATTTCACTTAAAAATCACTCATTATAGTTCACGTCCTCTGCAGGGACATGGATGAAGCTGGAAACCATCATTCTCAGCAAACTAACACAGGAACAGAAAACCAAACATGGCATGTTCTCACTCATAAGTGGGAGCTGAACAATAAGAACACACGGACACAGGGAGGGGAACGTCACACATCAGGGCCTGTTGCGGGATGGGAGGCTAGGAGAGGGGTAGCATTAGGATGGTAACCATAGATGATGGGTTGATGGGTGCAGCAAACCACCATGGCACATGTATGCCTGTGTAACAAACCTGCATGTTCTCCACATGTATCTCAGAACTTAAAGTATAATAATATTAATAATAATTAATAATAATAATAATAAATGGTCAAAGCAAGAAAAGAACTAAAAAAACCACTCATCATGCTAAGAACTAGGAAGATGTCAAAATAATTTTAAAATAACAATCAATAGATGCTAACACCAAGATGCTAGAGATATTAGGATTATCTGACAACAATTTTATGTATATTTTGGGGGGTGCTTTCATGTTTTTTAGATTTTATTTTAAGTTCTGGGGTACATGTGCAGGTTGTACGGGGTACATGTTAGATAGGTAAATGTGCGCCATGGTGGTTTGCTGCACCTGTCAACCCATCACCGAGGTATTAAGCCCCGCATGCATTAACTATTTATTCTGATGCTCCCCCTCCCCCACTCCCCCAACAGGCCCCAGTGTGTGTTGTTACCCTCACTATGTCCATGTGTCTGACAAAAATTTTAAAGCAACAAAAATGAAAATGCTCAGTGAGCAATTATGAACCTGCTTGAAACGAATGAAAAGATCAAGTCTCAGGAATAAAATTAAATATCTTAGTAAATAAATATAACATATATGGAACAAATAAAAATTTTACAACTGAAAACTATGAGAAATGCACTAAACAATGTAATGGATGAACTCAACAGCAGAATAAAAGGGGTGGAAGAAAGAATAAAGGAACTAGAAGAGCGAGCAATGGTAATAACCCATCTGAACAACAAAAAGAAGACAGACTGGAATAAAAGGAACAGAGCCTCAAGGGCCTATGGCAATATAACAAAGGACCTAACATTTATGTCATTAAAGTCCTAGAAAGAGAGGAGAAAGAGAGTGGGACTGAAAAAGTATTCAAAGAAATAATAGGTGAAAACTTCCCATGTTTGGAAACAGACATAAACATACAGATTGAAGAAGTTCTGTGAACTCCAAAAATGATAAACCCAAAGAAACATATGCCAAGATACATCATAATTAAACTTCTGAAAACTAAAGACAGAGAAAATCTTGAAAACAGCCAAAGAAAAAGGATACCTTACCTATAGGGGAAAAACATTTATATTGACCCTGGATTTCTCATCCAGAAACCATGGAAACCAGGGAATTAGCACAGTATTTTCCAATTGCCAAAGTAAATGTCAATTCAGAATCCTGTATCCAGTGAAAATATCCTTGAGGAATGAAGGCAAAATTCAGACATTCTCAGATGAGGAAACTCTAAGAGAGCCCATCAGCAACAGACCTGCCCAAAAATAATGTATAAAGGACGTTGTGTAAACAGAAACAATGTCAAAGAGAAGGTTTAAAAGAAGGAATCTTGGGACATCAGGAAGAAAGAACATGGTAAGCAAAAAATAAGATAAATAAAATAGACTTTTCTTCACCACTTCAGGTTTTTAATGTTTCTTCGATGGTGAAGCAAAAATTATAACATTGTTTCATCTTGGTTCTAAATGGATCTAGAGAAAATATTTAAGATAACTGTATTTTAAATGGGGAAGAGTAAAAGGATATAACGGAAGGTATGGTTTTTATTCTTCACTCAAACTGTAAACTGATGACACCAATAGAATGGGACAAATTATACACACACACATCCACACACACAAACACATACATACGCACACATAAACACACACCCACACACATACACACACACATCCACACGCACATCCATACACACATCCACACACACATCCACAAATAGACACACACACATACACACACACAGTGCCACCTACAGCAAATACTGAAAAAGCTATTCAAAGATATATACTAAAAAAAAATTATAGACAAATAAAAATGTAATTCTAAACCATGCTAAGTAATCGGTAAGAATGGAAAGGAAACTCCAGGTGCAGTGGCTCACACCTGCAATCCCAGCACCTTTGGAGGCTGAGGCAGGCAGATCACTTGAGGTTACGAGTTTGACACCAATCTGGCCAACATGGTGAAACCCCATTTCTACTAAAAATACAAAAATTAGCCAGGCATGGTGGTGAGTGCCTGAAATTCCAGCTACTGGGGAGGCTGAGGCAGGAGAATCACTTGAACCCGGGAGGCAGATATTACAGCGAGCTGAGATTACACCACCGCACTCCAGCGTGGGTGACAAAGCGAGATTCCATTCAAAAAAAGCAACAGCAACAACAACAGCAACAACAACAAAAAAAGAATGCAGAGAAATAAAAACCAAAGAGAATAAACAGAAAACAAACAAAAAAATGGCACACTTAAATCCTAACATATCAATAATGATATGAAATGTAAATAGTCTAAAACATAGTAAGAAAAAAAAAAAACAGATACTGGCAGAGTGGATTAAAAAGCATGACCCAACTATATACTTTCCACAAGAAACACATTTCAAACATAATGATGTAGACAAGTTAAAAGTTAAAAGATGGAAAAAGATACACTATACAAACATTAATCAAAAGAAAGTAGGAGTAACTGTATTAACATTAGACTCAGTAGACTTCACAGCAAAGAAAATTACTATAGATATATAGGGACACAATATAATGATAAAGGAACAGTTCACTAAGAAGACACAGCAATTCTAAATGTGTATGTACCAAACAAAGCTGCAAAATATGTGAAGCAAAAACAGAACTGAAAGAAGAAATGGGCAAATCCACAAGTATAATTGGAGATACCAAAACCTTCTCTCAACAATTGGTACAAAAACTAGACAGAAAATGGTCCGGGCATGGTGGCGCACACCTATCACTTGAGGTCAGCAGTTCGAGACCAGCTTGGCCAACATGGTGAAACCGTCTCCACTAAAAATGCAAAAATTAGCTGGGCATGGTGGTGCGTGCCTGTAATCCCAGCTTCTCAGAAGGCTGAGGCAGGAGAATTGCTTTAGGCAGGAAAATCACTTTAACCCAGGAGGCAGAGGTTGCAGTGAGCCAAGATTGCATCACTGCACTCTAGCCTCAAGAGTGCAGCTTCAAGACTCCGTCTCATAAACAAACAACAACAAAACAAAAACAAAAACAAAAACTAGATAGAAAATCAGCAAGGATGTATAAGAAATCAACAATACCTATCAACAACAGGATCTTAACGTTTTAACATTTACAGAATATTTTCACCCAATAACAGTAGAACACATTCTTTTCCAAGTATCTACAGAACATATACTAAGAGAGACCATATCCTGGGCAATAAAGTAAATCCACGGATCAAAGAGGAAGCCACAAAGAAAATTTCAAAATACATTGCATTGAGTGAAAATAGAAATACAGCCTATTGAAATGCATGAGTGCTGAAAGTAAAATTCATAACATTAAACACATACATTAGAAAACAGGAAAAGTCTCAAGTCAATGATTTAACCTTCCACCTTAAGAGCTGAGGAGAAAAAAAGAGCGAAAGAAACTCAAAGCAAGTAGAAGGATGGAAATAATGATGATTAAAAGCGGAAATAAATTACATTGAAGATAGAAAAACAAGAGAGAAAAATCAATGAAACAAAGAACTGGTTCTCTGAAAAGACTGATAAAATCAACAAACCTGCAACCAGGATAAGCTAGACAGTAATATTAAACATAAATAATAAGAATTTTTTTAAAAAAATCAACAAACCTCTAGCAAGACAAAAAAGACAGAGAGAGAGAGAGAAAGAGAAGACAGAGATTTCCAGTATCAGGGGTGTGACTGGGAATATCACTACAGACATCAAAATATAATAAGGCAGAGGAGGGGTGGAGCAAGATGGCCAAATAGAAGACTCCACGGATCATCCCTCTACACAAGAACACCAAATTTAACAACTATCTGCATTTTTTAAAAGTCTTCATAAGAACAAAAAAAATCAGGTAAGCACTCACATCACCTCATTTTAACTTCATATCACTGAAAAAGGCACTGAATGGGGTAGGAAAGACAATCTGGAATTGCCAATGTCACCCCTCCCTCACCCCCTGGCAGCAGCCGTGTGGCATGGAGAATCTGTGCACTTGGGAGAGGGAGGGCATAGCAATTGTGAGACGTGGCATTGAACTAAGTGCTGCCCTGTCACAGTAGAAAGCAAAATCAGGCTAAATTCAGCTGATGCCCGCCCACAGAGGGAGCATTTACACCAGCGCTAACCAGAGGAGACTTGCCCACTCCAACAGTTGGAACTTGAGTTTTGGCAAGCCTCACCACCACGGGCTGAAGTGCTCTGGGGCCCTAAATAAACTTAAAAGGCAGTTTCGGCCTTTTAAGGGGTACTGCAACTCCTAGGCAAGTTGCTGGTACTGAGCTGGGCTTGGAGACAGTGAACTTGGAGGGCCGTACGATTTACTGAGACACAAGCTGGGACAGCTAAGGGAGTGCTTGTGCCACTCCTCCCACAACCCCAGGCAGCACAGCTTGTGGTTCTAAAATGGACCCCTTCCTTCTGCCTGAGAAGAGAAGAGGGACAAAGAGGTCTTTGTCTTGCATCATAGATACCAGCTCAGCCACAGTAGGATAGGGCACCAAGCAGAGTAATGAGGACCCCATTCCAGGCCCTAGCTCCCAGATGACATTTCTAGACACATCTGGGGCCAGAGGGAACCTGCTGCCTTGAAGGGAAGGACCCAGTCCTAGAAGGATCCATCACTTGCTGTCTAAAGAGCCCTTGGGCCTGGAGAAATCTACCTGGTATTCTATTCTGCTGTGGCTGAGATGGCACTCAAACCATGAGATGTGATTCCCAGGTAGTACACCATGGGCCTTGGGTGGGACTCGGAGACATGCTGGCTTCAGGTGAGATTCAGAACATTCCCAGTTGCGGTGGCTACGATGAGAAACTCCTTCTGCTTGAGAAAAGCAGAGAGAAAGCAAAGGAGATTTTGTCTTGCACTCTAGCTACATCAGCCACAGGGAAGTAGAGCAGCAAGTGGGCTCTTGGAGGTTCCCAATTCCAGGCCTTGGCTCTTGAACAGGATTTCTGGACCTGCGCTGGGCTAGAGGGAAGCCCACTGCCCTGAAAGTAAGTCCCAGGCCTGACAGCATTCACCACAAGCTAACTGAAGAGCCTTTGGGAGCGTAAGTGAACATTGTTGGTAGCTTGGCAGTACTCCCTGTGGGCCTACGGTGGTGGTGGCTACAGGGTGAGGCTCCTCTACCTGTAGAAAAGGGAGGAAAGAGTGGGAAAGACTGTATCTCATGGTTTGAGTGCCATCTCAGCCACAGTAGAATGGAATAGCAGGTAGATTTCTAAGGTTGTTGACTCCAGTTTCTGGATCCTGGAAAGCATGTCTGGACCTGACTGTTGACCAGAGGGAACTTGTTGCCCTGAAAGAAAGAACACAAGCCTGGCTGGCTTCACCACCTGCTGACTGTAGAGCCCTAGGGCCTGGAGTAAACCTAGGCAGCAGCCAGGTAGTGCTTTAGTGGGCCTTGGGCAAGACCCAGTGCTGTGCTGGCTTCAAGTCTGACCCAGCACAGTTCCAGTGGTGGTGGCCATGGGGTGTTTTTCTCACCCCATCCCCAGCTCCAGGGAGCTCAGCACAGAGAGACTCCGTTTGTTTGGGAGAAAGTAAGGGAAGAGAACAAGAGTCTCTGCCTGGTAATCCAGAGAATTCTTCCAGATCTTATCCAAGACCACAAATGCAGTGCCTCTACAAGTCTGCAAGAACCACAGTGTTAGTAGCCTTGAGGTGCCCCTTAATACACATATGGCTTACATCAAAACCCAAGTCCTTTCAAATACCTGACAAGCCTTCCCAAGAAGGATGGACAAACAAGCCCAGACTGAAGATTACAATAAATACGTAACTTGTCAATGTATAGACACCAACAAACATCCTCAAGCATCACGATCATCCAGGAAAACATGACATCACCAAATGAACTAAACAAGGCACCAGGGACAAATCCTGGAGAAACAGAGATATGTGATCTTTCTGACACAGAATTCAAAACAGCTGTTTTGAGGAAACTCAAAGAAAGAAATTCAAGATCATACAGAGAAGAAATGCAGAATTCCATCAGATAAATTTAACAAAGAAATTGACATTTTTAAAAAGAATCAAGCAGAAATTCTGGATTTCAAAATGCAATAGGGATATTGAAAAATGCATCAGAATCTCTTAATAGTGGAATTGATCAAGCAGAAGAAAGAATAAGTGAGCTTCAAGATAGGCTATTTGAAAATACACAGTGAGAAGAGACAAAAGTATAAAGAATAAAAAAGAATGGAGCATGCCTACAAGATTTAGAAAATAGCATAAAAGGGGGCAAATCTAAGAGTTATTGGCCTTCAAGTAGAGGTAGAAAAAAAGATAGGAGTACAAAGTTTATTAATAACGGAGAACTTCCAAAACCTAGAGAAAGATATCAATATCCAAGCACAAAAAGGTTATACACTAAGCAGATTTAACCCAAAGAAGACTACCTCAAGGCATTTAATAATCAAACTCCCAAAGGTCAAATATAAAGAAAGAATTCTAAAAGCACCAAGAGAAACGAAGCACATAACATACAATGGAACTCCAATATGCCTGGCGGCACACTTTTTAGAGAAAAATCTCACAGGCCAGGAGAGAATGGCATGACATATTTAAAGTTCTAAAAGGAGAAAACTTTTACCCTAGAATAGTATATCTGGCAAAAATATCCATCAAACATGAAGGAGAAATAAAGACTTTCCTAGACAAACAAAAGCTGAGGGATTTTATCAACACCAGTCCTACAAGAAATGCAAAAGGAGGTACTTCAATCAAAACAGAAAGGAAATTAAGAGCAACAGGATATCATCTGAAGGTATAAAACTCACTGGTGATAGTAAGTACACAGAAAAACAGAATATTATAATACTGCAACTGTGGTGTGTAAACTACTGTTATCTTAAGTACAAAGACTAAAAGATGAACCAATCAAAAATAATAACTACAGAAACTTTTCAAGACAAAGACAATGCAATAAGATATAACTAAAAACAACAAAAAGTTTAAAAGTGGGGGGGGGGATGAAGTTAAAGTATAGTTTTTACCAATTTTCTTTTTGCTTGTTTGTTTATGTAAGCAGTGTTAAGTTGTTATCAGCTTAAAAATAATGGGTTATAAAATAGTATTTGCAACCCTCACGGTAACCTCAAATCAAAAAACATACGATACACAAAAAATAAAAAACAAGAAACTAAGTCATACCACCAGAGAAAATCCCCTTCACTAAAAGGAAGACAGGAAGGAAGAAAAGAAAGAAGAGAAGACCACAAAACAACCAGAAAATAAATAACAAAATGACAGAAGTAAGCCCTTACTTTTCAATAATATTGAATGTAAATGGACTAAACTCTCCAATCAAAGAGAGAGTTGCTGAATGGATTTTTTAAAAAAGACTCAGTGATTTATTGCCTAAAAGAAACACACTGCACTTATAATGACACAGATAGACTGTAAATAAAGGGATGGAAAAGTTACTCAATGCCAATGGAAACCAAAAGAAAAGCAGGAGTAGTTATGTCAGACAAAATAAATTTCAAGAAAAAAAACTATGAGAAGAGACAAAGAAGGTCATATAATGATAAAGGGGTCATTTCAGCGAGAGGATATAATAATTGTAAATATATATGTACCTAACACTGTAGCATCCAGATATAGAAAGCAAATGTTACTACAGCTAAAGACTGAAAAGCCTTTCCTCTAAGATCCAGAACACAACAAAGATGCCCATTGTCACCACTGTTATTCAACATAGTATTGGAAGTTTCAGCAAAGAAAAACCCCAGACCCAATGGCTTCACAGCTGAATTTACCAAACCTTTAAATAAGATCTAACATAAATTCTACTCAAACTATTATGAAAAATATAGGGGGAGAGAATACTTCGAAACCCATTCTATGAGGCCAGTATTACCCTGATACCAAAACCAGAAAAAGACACATCTAAAAAAGAAAACTACAGGCCAATATCTCTGATGAATACTGATGAAAAAATTCTCAACAAAACATCAGCAAACTGAATTCACAACACATGAAAAAGATCATTCATCATGACCAAGTGGGATTGATTCCTGGGATGCAAAGACAATTTAACATATGCAAAGCAATGTGATGTATCATATCAACAAAATGAAAGACAAAAACTTTAGGATCATCTCAAATGATACTGAAAAAGCATTTGATAAAATTCAACATCCTTTCATAATAAAAAAAAACTGTCAAAAAAGTGAATACAGAAGAAATATATCTTAACATAATAAAAGCCATATATGACACATCCTCAGCTAGCATCATAATGAGGGGGGGACACTGAAAGCCTTATCTCTAAGATTTTGATTAAGATAAGGATGCCCATTTTCACCAGTGTTATTGGAAGTCCTAGCTAGAGCAATAAGACAAGTCAAAATAAATAAATAAATAAATAAAGTGCATTCAAATTGGAAAGGAAGAAGTCAAATTATCCTTGTTTGAGAATACTATTTTGGAAAAACCTAAAGACTCCACAAAACAACTGTTAGAGCTGATCAAAAAATTCAGTAACATTGTGGGACCAACATGCAAAAATCAGTAGCATTTTTATATGCCAACAGCAAACAATCTGAAAAAGAAATCAAGAAAGTAATCCCACTTACACTAGCTACAAATAAAGTAAAATACCTAGGAATTAACTTAACCAAAGGAGCAAAAGATCTCTACAATGAAAACTATAAAACATTGATGCAAGAAATTGAAGAGGACACAAAAAATGAAAAGATATTTCATGTTCATGGATTGAAAGAATCAATTTTGTTAAAATGTCAATACTACTCAAACAGTCTACAGATTCAATGCAATCTCTATCAAAGTACCGATGACATGTTTCACACAAATAGAAAAAAAAACAGTAAAATGTATATGGAACCACAAAAGACCCAGAATAACCAAAACCCTCCTAAGCATAAAGAACAAAACTGTAGGAATCATATTACCTGACTTTAAATTATACTACTGAGCTGTAGTAACCAAAACAGCATGATACTGGCATAAAAATAGACACATATACCAGTGGAACAGAAGATATAACCCAGAAATAAACCCATACATCTACAATACACTCATTTTTGACAAAGGTGCTGAGAACATAGCACCTTTTATTGAAGAAAGGGCAGTTTCTTCAACAAATGATGCTGGGAAAACTGGGTATCCATATGCAGAAGAATGAAAG
Source organism: Piliocolobus tephrosceles (assembly GCF_002776525.5). Lineage (NCBI taxonomy): Eukaryota > Metazoa > Chordata > Mammalia > Primates > Cercopithecidae > Piliocolobus > Piliocolobus tephrosceles. Next base: position 91,708,464 of record NC_045447.1, on the reverse strand, counting down.
TAGACCTCTATCTCTCATCATATACAAAAAGCTAATCAAAATGGATTAAAGACTTAAATCTAAGTCCTCAAACTATGAAGTTACTAAATGAAAACACTGGGGAAACTTAGGACATTGGAGTGGACAAATATTTCTTGAGTAGCACCCTAAGCACAGGTCACCAAAGCAAAAATGGAAAAATGGGATCACATCAAGTTAAAAAGCTTCTGCACAGCAAAGGAAACAATCAACAAAGTGAAGAGACAACCCACAGAATGGGAAAAAATATTTGCAAACTACCTATCTGCCAGGGTATTAATAACCAGAATATATAAGAAGCTCAAACAAGTCTATAGGATACAATCTAGTAATCTCTTTTTTTTAATGGGCAAAAAATTTAAGTAGACATTTCTCAAAAGAAGACATGCGAATGGCAAACAGGTATATGAAAGGTGCTCAGCATCATTGATCATCAGGTCAAAACTACAATGAGATAACATCTCACCCCAGTTCAAATATCTTTTATCCAAAAGATAGGCAATAACAAATGCTGGCAAGGATGTAGAGAAAAGAGAACCTTCATATGCTGTTGGTAGGAGTGTAAATTAGTACAACCACCATGGAGAAGAGTTTGGAAGTTCCTCAAAAAACTAAAAATAGAGGTACCATATGATACAGCAATCCCACTCCTAGGTATATACCCAAAGGAAAGAAAATCAGTATATGGAAGAGATCTGCACTCCCATGTTTATTGCAGCACTATTCACAATAGCCAAGATTTGGAAGCAACCTAAGTGTCCATCAATAGATGAATAGATAAAGAAAGTGTGGTAAATATACATAATGGGGTAGTATTCTGCCATAAAAAAGAATAAGATTCTGTCATTTGCAACCTCATGGTTGGAAATGGAAGTTATCATGTTAAGTGAAATAAGCTAGGCACAGAAAAACAAACTTTACTGATTCTCACTTACTTGTGAAAGCTAAAAATTAAAACAATTGAACTAATGGAGACAGAGAGTAGAATAATGGTTACCATAGTCTAGGAAGGGTAGCAGGGGTGGATGGGAGGAAAGTGGGGATGGTTAATGGGTAAAAATAACAATTAGAAAGAATGAGTAAGTCCTAGTATTTTCTAGCACAACAGGGTGACTATAGTAAAAAATAATTTAATTGTTTATTTCAAAATAACTAAAGAAGCATAATTGGATTGTTTATAACACAAGGATAAATGCTTGAGGTGATGGATACCCCATTAATCCTGATGTGATTATTATGCATTGCATGCTTGTATGAAAATATTTCACATAACTCATATATAAATGATATTTGGTTTGGCTCTGTGTCCCCACTCAAATCTCATCTTGAAGCTCCCATAATTCCCATAGGTTGTAGGAGGGACCTGGTGGAAGATAATTGAATCTCAGGGGTTGGTGTTTCCCATGCTGCTCTCATGATAATGAATATGTCTCATGAGATCTGATGGTTTTAAAAACAAGAATTTCCCTGCACGAGCTCTCTTTTTGCCTCCTGCCATCCATGTAAGACGTGACTTGCTCCTTCTTGCTTTCCACCATGATTGTGAGGCCTCCCCAGCCACGTGGAACTGTTAAGTCCATTAAACCTCTCTTTCTTTTGTAAATTGCCCAATCTTGGGGATGTCTTTGTCAGCAGTGTGAAAATGTACTAATACAGTAAATTGTTACCAGTAGTGTGGGACACTGCTGTGGATACCCAAAAATGTGGAAGAAGCTTTGGAACTGGGTAACTGGCGGGGGTTGCAACGGTTTGGAGGGCTTGGAAGAAGAAAAGAAAATGTGGGACAGTTTGGAACTTCCTAGAGACTTGTTGAATGGTTTTGCCCAAAATGCTGATAGCAATATGGACAATAATGTCCAGGCTGAGGTGGTCTCAGATGGAACTGAGAAACTTGTTGGGAACTGGAGCAAAGGTGACTCTTATGTTTTAGCAAAGAGACTGGCAGCATTTTGCCCTTGCCCTAGAGATTTATGGAACTTTGAACTTGAGAGAGATGATTTAGGGTATCTGGCAGAAGAAATGTCTAAGCAGCAAAGCATTCAAGAGGTGGCTTGGGTATTTTTAAAGGCATTCAATTTTACAGGGAAGCAGAGCATAAACGTTCAAAAAATTTGCAGTCTGACAATGCCATAGAAAAGAAAATCCCATTTTCTGAGGAGAAATTCAAGCTGTCTGCAGAAATTTGCATGAGTAACAAGGAGTAGAATGTTAATCCCCAAGACAATGGGGAAAATGTCTCCAGGGCATGTCAGAGGTCTTCACGGTAGCCCCTCCCATCATAGGCTCAGAGGCCTAGAAGGAAAAAATTATTTCATGGGCCAGGTCCAGGGTCCTCGTGCTGTGTGCAGTGTAGGGACTTGGCGCTCTGCATCCCAGCCACTCCAGCTGTGGCTGAAAGGGGCCAATGTAGAGCTTGGGCTGTGGCTTCAGAGGGTGCAAGCCCCAAGCCTTGGCAGCTTCCTGTTAAGCCTGTGAGTGCGCAGAAGTCAAGAACTGAGGTTTGGGAACCTCCACCTAGATTTCAGAGGATGTATGAAAATGTCTGGATGCCCAGGGAGAGGTTTGCTGCAGGGACGGGGCCTTATGGAGAACCTCTGCTAGGGCAGTGCAGAAGGGAAATGTGGAATTCGAGCCCCCACACAGAGTCCCTACTAAGGCACCACCTAGTGGAGCTATGAGAAAAGGACCACTGTCCTCCAGACCCCAGAATGGTAGATCCACTGACAACTTGACGAATGTGCCCAGAAAAGCCACAGACACTCAACACCAGTCCATGAAGGCAGCCAGGAGAGGCTGTACCCTGCAAAGTCACAGGGGTGGAGCTGCCCAAGACCACGGGAGCCTACCTCTTGCATCAGCATGACCTGGATGTGAGACATGGAGTCAAAGGAGATCATTTTGGAGCTTTAAGATTTGACTGCCCTGCTGGATTTCAGATTTGCATGGGGCCTCCTAGCCCCTTTGTTTTGGCCAGTTTCTCCCATTTGGAACACCTGTATTTATCCAATGCCTGTATCTCCATTGTATCTAGGAAGTAACTAACTTGCTTTTGATTTTACAGGCTCATAGGCGGAAGGGACTTGCCTTGTCTCAGATGAGACTTTGGACTGTGGACTTTTGAGTTAATGCTGAAATGAGTTTAGACTTTAGGAGACTGTGAGAAAGGCATGAATGGTTTTGAAATGTGAAGACATGAGATTTGAGAGGGGCCAAGTGTGGAATGATATGGTTTGGCCCTATGCCCCAACCCAAGTCTCATTTTGTAGCTCCTGTAAAATTCCCACATGTTGTGGGAGGGACCAGTGGGAGATCATTGAATCATGGAGGCAGCTCTTTCCCATGCTGTTCTCATGATGGTGAATAAGTCCCACAAAATCTGATGGTTTTAAAAACAAGAGTTTCCCCTGCACAAGCTCTCTCTTTGCCTGCTGCCATCCGTGTAAGACATGACTTGCTCCTCCTTGCCCTCCACTGTGATTGTAAGGCCTCTCCAGCCATGTGGAATTGTAAGTCCATTAAACTTCTCTCTCTTTTCTAAATTTCCCAGTCTTAGGTATGTCTTTATCAGCAGTGTAAAAATGGACTAATACAGTACATTCACTACATACCCACAAAAATTAAAAATAAAAAAGTTATTTAAAAATACATACACACATAAAATAAGGCAACTTTGAGTAATGCTACACATATAAATTTAACCTCTTAGATAAAATGGATCACTTTCTCAAGAACCACAAATTACCACCACTCATCCAATACAAAACAGAGAATTTAAATAGCTCTATAACTAGTAAGGAAATTGAAATTCATAATTTAAAAACTATCTAAAAAAATCTCACCCCACATTGTTTCACTGGACAATTCTCCATAAGTTTAAGGAAGAATTAACCCAATTCTATACAACATCTTGCAGAAAACAGAAGAACCTGTCCCAGTTCAATATATGAAGGCATTATTACCTTCATACTAAAATCAAAGACAGCACAAAAAAGAAAACTACAGAACAATATCCTTCATGAATATAAATGCAAAAATTCTTAACAAAATACTGGTAAATGGAAATCAGCAATATTTTAAAAAATCATTCATTATGACCCAGCAATGATCCCAGTTTATTCCAGGGATACAAACTAGATTCATTATTTAGACGTCAATCAGTCTAATATACCCTATTTATAGGTTAAAAAAGAAAAATTGCAAGCTCATATCAATCAATTCAGTAAAAGCACTTGACAACATTGAGAATTCACTCATGATAATAGCTCCCAGAGCTAGGCATGGTGGCTCACGCCTGTAATTCCAGCATTTTGGGAGGCCAAGGCAAGTGGATCACAAGGTCAGGAGATTGAGACCATCCTGGCTAACACAGTGAAACCTGGTCACTACTAAAAATACAAAAAACTAGCCGGACGTGGTGATGTGCGCCTGTAGTCCCAGCTACTCGGGAGGCTGAGGTAGGAGAATGGTGTGAACCCAGGAGGTGGACCTTGCAGTGAGCCGAGATTGCACCACTGCACTCCAGCCTGGGCAACAGAGTGAGACTCCATCTCAAAAAGAAAAAAATTAAAAAAAAAAAAAAAAGATAATAGCTCTCAGAAAAACAGGAATAGAGGACAACTTCCTCAACTTGATAAAAAGTAGCTATAGGCGACTCACACCTGTAATCCCAGTACTCTGGGAGGCTGAGGCAGGTGGATCACGAGGTCAAGATATCGAAACCATCCTGGCCAACATGCTGAAACCCCGTCTCTACTAAAAATACAAAAATTAGCTGGGCATGGTGGCACATGCCTGTAGTCCCAGCTACTCAGGAGGCTGAAGCCAAAGAATTGCTTGAACCTGGGAGGTGGAGGTTGCAGTGAGCCGAGATCACGCTACTGCACTAGAGCCTGGCAACAGAGTGAGAGTCCATCTCAGAAAACAAAAAGTAGCTATAAAAACCTACAGCTAATATTTTACCTGCCCTCTAAGATTGGAAAAAAATGCAAAGATGTCCATTGTCACCACTGTTATTCAACATATCCTGGAGGCTGGGCGTGGTGGCTCATGCCTATCATCCTAGCACTTTGGGAGGCCAAGGTGGGCAGATTGCTTGAGCTCACGAGTTCAAGATAAGCCTGGGCAACATGGCAAAAATCCCTCTTTACAAAAAATATAAAAATTAGCCAGCCATGGTGGCATGTGCCTGTAGTCTCAGTTACTTGGGAGGCTGAGGTGGGAGGTTGGTTTGAACTTGGGAGGTGGAGGTTGCGTGAACTGAGATCTCACCACTGCACTCCAGCCTGGGTGACAGAGCTAGGACCTGTCTCAAACAAAACATAGTACTAGAAATTCTAACCAATGCATTGCAAAAAGGAAATAGACAACAAAGTAAAAAAGAAAACTGTCCATATTTGCAGATGATATCATTTCTATGTATCCCAAGGTATCTACCAAAAACCTCATAGAACAAACTAGTTCATTGAATTCTCAGTATTTGAAAGTATGTATTTCTATATACTAGCAATAGACACCAACATTTAAAATACAATACCACTTGTAATTGAGAGAGAGAGAGAGAAAACGATTTAGGTGTAAATCTAACAAAAAATGCACAGGACTTATATGCAGGAAACTATAAAATTCTGATAAAAGAAATAAAAGAAGATCTAAATAAATGGAGAGACATACAACATTCATAACTTGGAAGACTCAACATAGTAAAGATGTCAATTCTTCTGAAAGTGATATGCATATTTAACATAATTCCTATCAAAATTCCAGTAAGACTTTTTGGGTAGATATAAAGATTATTCTATATAGATTGATAAAATAGCAAAGAAAAGGCAAAGAAAATGAAATAGCTTAAATAATTTTGAAAAAGAAAAATAAAGTGGAAGTAATCAATCTACAATAATTTCAAGACATTATACAGCTGCAGTAATCAAGATTATGTGTTATTCATGAAGGAACAGACACATAGATGAATGGAACAGAGTAGAAAATCCAGAATTAGACCCACACAAATACATACCACTAAATTTTTACAAAGAGGCCAAAGAAATCCAATGGAGGAAAGACAGCCTTTTCAACAAATGGTGCTGAAGCAATTGGCTATCCATAGGCAAGAAAATAAACTTCTATCTATAAGTCTCATACCTTATATTAAAATTAACTCAAAATGAATTACAGACTTACACGTAAAACTATGAAATGTTTCAAAAATAACACAGGACAAAATCTGCAAGATCTCAGCAAAGACTTCTTAAGCTTGACACCCAAAAGCATGACCCATAAAAGAAAAAACTGATAAATTCAACTTCATCAAGTCTTCACTTTCAGAAAGATTTTGTTAAGGGCATGAAAAGACTGGGAGAAAATATTTACAAGCAACATATCTCACAAAGTATTAGCATCTAGAAAATATTCTTAAAGTCTTAAAACTCAACAGTAAAAACGCAAACAATCCTATTAGCAAATGGCCAAAAGACATTGATATGGTTTGCTTGTATTGCCACCCAAATCTCATCTTAAATTGTGGCTCTCATAGTACCCACATATTGTGGGAAGAACATGATGGAGGTAATTGAATCATGCAGGCAGGTTTTCTTGTGCTGTTCCCGTGATAGTTAATAAGTCTCACAAGAGCTGATGATTTTATAAAGGGCAGTTTGCTTGCACACGGTCTCTTGTCTGCCACCATGTAAGACGTGCCTTTGCTCCTCCTTTGCCTTCTGCCATGATTGTGAGGCCTCTCCAGCCATGTGGGATTGTGAGTTCATTTAACCTTTTTCTTTTTCTGTTTATTTTATTTTATTTTTTTTCTTTTTTTTGAGGCAGAGTTTCGCTCTCATTGCCCAGGCTGGAGTGCAATGGTGCAATCTCAGCTCACTACAACCTTGGCCTCCCAGGAGCAAGCAATTCTCCTGCCTCAGCTTCCTGAGTAGCTGGGATTACAGGTGCCTGCCCCCACACTCAGCTAATTTTCTTGTATTTTTAGTAGAGACCAGGTTTCACCATGTTGGCCAAGCCGGTCTTAAACTCCTGACCTCACGTGATCCACCTGCCTCAGTCTCCCAAAGTGCTGGGATTACAGGCATGAGCCACCGTGCCCAGCCTAAACTTCTTTTTCTTTACAAATTACCCAGTCTCAGGAATTTGTTCATAGCAGTATGAAAATGGACTAATACAGACAAGAAGAGATATTTCACCAAAGAAGATTTATAGGATGCAAAATAAACACGTGAAAAGATGTTCGACATCAATAGCTATTAGGGAAATGCAAATTAAAATCACAGTGAGACAGCACTCTACAGCTATTAGAATGGCTAAAATAAAAAAATTGCCAACTCCAAAGGCTAGGGGAAATGTGGAGGAACTGGAACACTCCTACATTTCTGGTGGCAATGTAAAATGGTACAGCAGCCAATGTGGAAGATAGTTTGGCAATTCCTTAGAAAACTAAACATGTAACTATCATACTACCCAGAAATTGCACTCCTGGGCATTTATCCTAGAGAAATGAAAACGTACATTCACACAAAAATGTGTTGATAGTAGGTTTATATTATTAGAATGCTTTATAAGATGTTTATAGCAGCTTTATTTGTAAAAGCCCCAAACTGGAAACAACTCAGATGTCTCTTCTCATGAGTGAATGGTTACACAAACTGTGGTATAACCATACCATGGGATATTAATCAGCAATAAGAGGGAATGAACTGTTGATACATGCAACAAACTGGATGAAACCCCTGAAAATTATGCTGAGTGACAAAAGCCAATCTCAAAAGGTTACGTATGGTATGATTCCACTTATGCTGTTCTCTATGAGAACGGTTTTGTGATTGCCTGGGGTTACCAAGAGAGTAGGAGAGGCAGGTAGCAGATGTAACCTTAGAAAGACAACATGAGGGAACCTTAAGGTGATAGATGTATTCTGTGTCTAGACTGTGTCAATGTCAGTATCCAGGTTGTGATATTGTACTAGAAATGTGCAAGAAGTTGCCATTGGGGAAAACTTAGTAAAGGGTATAGGAGATTTCTTTGTTTGTTTTTTTGAAATGGAGTCTCACTCTGTCACCCAGGCTGGAGTACAGTGGCATGATCTTGGCTCACTGCAACGTCTGCCTCCTGGGTTCAAGTGATTCTCCTGCCCTGGCCTCTTGAGTAGTTGGGATTACAGGCATGTACCACCATGCTCAGCTAATTTTTATATTTTCAGTACAGACGAGGTTTCACCATGTTGGTCAGGCTGGTCTTGAACCCCTGACCTCAGGTGACCTGGCCACCTTGGTCTCCCAAAGCGCTGGGATTACAGGCGTGAGCCACTGTGCCTGGCCCCTTTGTATTATTTCTTAGAACTGTAGGTGAATCTGATTATTTCAAAATAAAAATTTTATTAAAAATATTTATTTTTGAAAGCCTCTTGATAATTCAAGGCAGTGCTGTCCAATAGACATAGAAAGTAAGTCACACATTGAACCTTTATATTTTCTAGCTCGCAAAGTCAAAATAAAAAGGTGAAATTATAATTATACTGTTTATGTAACCCAATATATCCAAAAAATTATCTCAACATGAAATCAGTATAAAAATTATTAGCGAGATATTTTACATTCTGTCTTAGCTCAGGCTGGTATAATAAAAATACCATAAACTGGGTAGCTTAAACAGCAAACATTTATTTCTCACACTTCTGGAGGCTGGGAAGTCCAAGATCAAGGTGCCAGCAGATCCAGCAGATTCTGCATCTGGTGAGGGCACTCTGCCTGGTTTGCAGAAGGCTAGCTTCTTGCTGTGCTTTCACATGGCAAAGAGACCTCACTCTAGTCTTTTTCTCTTCTTATAAGGACACTAATCCCAGCATGGGGTCTCCACCACCTAAACCCAATCACCTCCCAAAGGCCTCACTTACTTTGTGAGGTATTATGGGACAGTATTCAACATATGAATCTTGACGGGATGCTAACATGCAGTCCAGAACAACTTTTTGTTTTCTGTACAAAATCGTTGACATCTGCTGTGTACTTTATACTTGCTGCACATCTCTATTTGGACTAGCTGAATGTGAAGTGTGGCTAGTAGTTACTATGTTGGGCAGTGCAGCTTAAAGGGATGCATTTGTGTTATGGGGAAGTTTCATCATTTCTGCAAATCAGGGTGCCAAAAGAGCAAGCTCTTATAGAACCTGGAAAATCCCCAGAAATATTTCTCCTTGCCATGGGGGCTTGAGCAGGAAGGAGGAAAAAAGAAATGGATCTCAGCTCTCTCTGAGGAAGAACATGCATCCTCAACTTAAATTTCTTTCTCAGAATTTCTACCGTGGGAGCAATGACCTGGGGGTTGCATTATTACTCAACCTATAAACTAAGTACATCTTCCAAGAACAAACATTTATTTTTTCACTCTGGTCTAAATCCAGTGGGTCTTCATTACTGGGCAAAAAGGTTTTTACATGGTAAGAGAATTCATAAAGGGGCATCTTTACCCTCAAAGCCATCATTTTGATTTTTGATACCTAGGGAAAGATACCATTATGTTTGCTCTCTCCAGTGGCCCCCATCTGATAGGAGAGGGCAAGGATCTCCTTTTGTTGCAGCGGCCTCCCCTGAGTGACTATGTTTCAGCAACCACAGTTGTGAATTTGTTCAAATGTCTTTTCCCAGGCAGGGAAGTGCTGTTTGCCGGCACAGGGGTGAGATGAACACAGCACTTGCCCTGGTTCATAGCTGTCCAGCTGCAGCGGCATGAAGCTGTCTTAGAGCCCAGGGGCAAAGGTGACTCTTGCACAAACCTGACCATTTTGAGCCAGTGGTACATCAGGTTCTATCTTCAGCAGACAAAGTGCATCAAAGAGTTGCCACCTTTGATTACGGTCTTTCTGAGTCTCAGGGATGGACTCCTGATGTATCAGTCACGTATTTAATAGACTGACCTTCAGGATAAAGTGCTGCTTCTAATGTTTTTTTCATTATAGTCTAAGCTACTGTGTGGAGTATCAATGCCTTACTTTAGAGACTGCTGAAAAAGAACTCCTTTTATAGAATTCTAGGAGATAACATGACATAGTGGATAAGATCACACAAGGACTTTAGAGCCTGACTGCCTTGGTTTGATTCCAGGTGGTGTGATCTTGGCAAGTTACTTATTTATTTAGAGACTGAATTTTGTTCTTGTCTCCTGGGCTGGAATGCAACGGCACAATCTTGGCTCACTGCAACCTCTGCCTCCTGGGTTCAAACGATTCTCCTGCTTCAGCCTCCCGAGTAGCTGGGATTACAGGTACCCACCCAGATGATTTTTCCATTTTTAGTAGAGACGGGGTTTCACCATGTTGGCCAGGCTGGTCTTGAACTCCTGACCTCACATGATCCACCTGCCTCGACCTCCCAAAGTGCTGGGATTACAGGCGTGAGCTACCATGCCCAGCCTTGGCAAGCTATTTAATGTCTGTCTGCCTCAGTAACTTCATCTGTAAAATGGGCATAATAATAGCACTACATCATAAGGTTATTCTGAGCACTAAATGACTTGATATATTAAAGTACTTGGAATGGTGCCACGGCACATAATGAAGACTATATTGGCTAAGATTTTATTATAGACTCAGAGTGGGACAGAGGAAGTGACATTTTCCCATGCTTTCCAATCTCCTGTCTTACGCAACAGCCATTGCTTAGTGATCATTTCTGTCACTGTCACTAGAAAAAAGTCTAGTCCAGGAAATACTTGCTCTGTCTTATTGCATGCAAGTCAGAGTAAGATATCTTAAGAGTTGGGGACAAGCTGAGAGAGCCATCATCTGGTGGGTGGATTTCTGGGGCTGATCCAAAAGGCACGTCTTAAGACAAAGGCAAGTTCAATATTGTGACCATTTTGTGTAAATGTCTACTCACTGTAAAGGGTTTGCCAGAGAGGAAGATTTCAGGTAGCCATCAGTAACAAAGGTGCTGGCGTGATCTTCTGGGAGAAGAGGAGCGGAGCCAGAGAATCCCTGCACTCCTGAGCTGCTGCCTGCTCTACCATTCCTTTGTGTACCCTGAACTTGGGAGGAGTGGGCGCCTTAAGGTGACCCCCAACTGGGCATACCTTTGGAGAACCCCCTCGCCTTAAATGCTGATAAAACCCATGGCTTGCTTCTAACCAATAGAATATAGCACGAGTGATGGGATGACACTCCCATGATTACGTTACTGTTCTGCTGGTTTTGAAGAAGTAAAATGTCATATTGTGGGCACATGGCAAAGAATTATGAGCAGCTTCTAGATACTGACAGCAGGCTCTCTCCAATATTAGATGAAAAGCCAGGGCCCTCAATCATATAGCTTCAGGGAAATCAACTTTTTATTATATACTCAGAGTGGGGCAGAGGAAGTGATAACCTGAATAACCTGAATGAGCTTGCAAGCAGATTTTTTCCTAATCAAGCCTCCAGAGGAGAACCAGACCTGCTGACATCCTTGATTTTTAGCTTTGTAAGACTCTGAGCAACACTTTGGGAGTCCGAGGAGGGCGGATCACCTGAGGTCAGGAGTTCGAGACCAGCCTGGCCAATGTGGTGAAATCCCGTCTCTACTAAAATACAAAAATTAGCCAGGCATGGTGACATGTGCCTATAATCCCAATTACTTGGGAGGCTGCAGCAGGATAACTGCTTGAGCCCAGGAGGCAGAGGTTGCAGTGAGCTAAGATTGCGCCATTGCACTCCAGCCTGGGCGACGAGCGAAACTCCACCTCAAAAAAAAAAAAAAAAAAAAAAAAAAAAAGACTCTGAGCAAAAGACCCAGTTAAACAATGCCCTGATCCCCAGAAACTGTGAACTAATAAATCTGTTATCTTAAAGCACTAGTATGTAGTAATTTGTTACATAGCAATAGAAAACAAATACAGATGGGGATGGAATTAAGAGAAATCAAAACACAGAATCTACATGGATTCCAGGGGTTGCAGCCTCATATGTTACCAGTTTTAAGGCCAATGGAAAAGGTTAATCTTCCTCTCTCCCTAGAATTCCCCAGTAAAAGTCTCACTGCTTCTCACTGGTATTGATCTGGTCACATTCTCATACATAAACCAGTGGTACAGACCAACATAATGTGGTACCTGACTGGCAAAGGCTGAATCACATGCCCACTACAGAGCTGGAAGTACAATTAACTCCACTTGAAACGCAAAGGCTGAGAGTGAGGGAGGAGGCATTCCCTGGGGGAGGTGATGGTAGACTGTCTTCAAAGATGAAGCGGAAACATTCCTCTCCAGCCCCCCTGCAATGTGACTTTGCTGCTCCTCCCATCCAAAGATAGAGTTTATTTTCCCTCCCCTTTTATCTGGGCTGGTCTTGTAAGTTGCTGGGTTAATCCAGGTTGTCTAAGAAACAGTTGCCAAGCCAAGACTAAATGTGCAACGATTTTATTAGAGCCTGTGTGAAAGAAACTAAGAAGCAAATTTGGGAGAGCCAGGCTGAGCACGGTGGCTCATGCCTGGAATCCCAGCACTTTGGGAGGCTGAGGCAGGTGGATCACTTGAGGCCAGGAGTTTGAGACCAGCCTGGCCAACATGGCAAAAACCTGTCTCTACTAGAAATACAAAAATTACCTGGCATGCACCTGCAATCACAGCTACTGGGGAGGCTGAGGTAGGAGGATCACTTGAACCCAGGAGGTAGAGGTTGCAGTGAGCCGAGATTGTGACGCTGCATTCCAGCCTATGTAACAGAATGAGGCTCTGTCTCAAAAAAAAAAAAAAAAGAAAGAAAAGAAAAGAAAAAAAGAAAAAAGAAAAAAAGAAAAAGAAAAGAAATGGGAGAGCCATCAGGCCATGATGCAAGTTTGATCCTGTATGAAGGTGAGAGAAAGGAAAAGAAAGTTGGGCAGAAGTGTCTAAGAAAAATTTAGCAAAACCATTGGGGAAGCCTTGAGCCAAAATTGGCCAAAAAAGGAGTCCCATTCCTCCCAGGAAAAGATCTACCTCAGTATCCAGTCTGTGGTCCCTGAACAAACTTAAGAATGAAAGTCGCTGGGGCCCTCAATCAGCTACATGTCCTGCAGCAGGAGGTCTGGCAGATGCATTCTATCGGCCACCATATTTGCTTTGATCAACAAAATGCAGAAGTGAAGTTACATAATTTCCAAGGTTTGGCCTTAAGAGAATTTATGGCTCCACTTTTCTTCTCTTGGAATGTTCACCTGAACTGCCTGCCATTCAAGGAAGCTGGTGTAGCTGCTAAAGATGCCATGCCATGTGAATAGGCATTGAGGCCACCCAGCCAATAGCCAACACCAACTGTAGATGTGTGACTGAGGCTGTCTTGTGTCTTTAAGCCCAGCTGAATGCAACCATGTGAGAGAACCCAGGCAAAGTAAGCAGAGGAATCACCCAACCAACCCACAGAATCATGAGAAATAATAGCCACTGTTTTAAACCACTAAAGTTTAAAGCAATTTCTTATGTAGCAATAGTTAATTGAGACAAAAGTAGAGGTGGCCAATACTTAGATGTCCCAAACTCAGTCCATGGCCAATATGGCACTACCGTGTATAAACACTAACAAAGAGAATTTGCAGTGCAAGAAGGGACAAGGCCTTGTTTTTAACAGCAGCACTAAGAAACTTTAGAGAGAAAAGCCCGGTCAGCCTTAAGAATTTGGGGATAGGCTACGTCTATCATTCTTCCAGTGGGCCCATACTAGGTTTATCTAGAGCCACGGTTCTCAACTTTGCATACGCATTGGGACCATCTTGAAAACACTGATGAAATCAGCCTGGGCTGTGGCCTGGTCACTCAGGTGTTTTAAATCTTCCCAATACAAAAAACTAGCCGGGCGAGGTGGCGGGCGCCTGTAGTCCCAGCTACTCGGGAGGCTGAGGCAGGAGAATGGCGTAAACCCGGGAGGCGGAGCTTGCAGTGAGCGGAGATGCGGCCACTGCACTCCAGCCTGGGTGACAGAGCAAGACTCCGTCTCAAAAAAAAAAAAGTGCTGCCAAGGTCGAGAGCCACGAACTTGAATGCTTCTTTGACCTTTTTATATTTTCTACCATCTCATCTTTTGCGACTAAGTGACAGCCAATATGTGGGATCCCAGAGACCTTGTTGACATCTACCTGACCTGCTATTTACTCCTCCTGTGCCACTCTGAGGGTGCTGCCAAGCCTTCTCTCTTGGTCCCCACTTCTTACTGTGAACATTGAACACAATTTCCTTCCTTTATTATCCAAGGCCCCTGTACAAATGCCTGTATTGACTGGTTTGAGTGTTGATCCACTTTAGGTGGCATTAAAAAAAAAAGACCAAGTTCACTCCATATGGGAATTTGGTCATCAGTCACACAATCAAATGAATTATGATGCCCCCTCTGTGGCCAGTCTTGATTTTTTCGACCTTAGGCAAGTCACTTCACTTTTCTTGGTTGCAATTTCTTCACCTCTAAAATAAAAAGCACTCTATCATTCTGTAATTCCACTAGTTTCTTTTCTTTTTTTTTTTTTTTTTTTTGAGACGGAGTCTCACTCTGTGGCCCAGGCTGGAGTGCAGTGGCCGGATCTCAGCTCACTGCAAGCTCCGTCTCCCGGGTTCCTGCCATTCTCCTGCCTCAGCCTCCCAAGTAGCTGGGACTACAGGCGCCGGCCACCTAGCCCGGCTAGTTTTTTGTATTGTTAGTAGAGACAGGGTTTCACCGTGTTAGCCAGGATGGTCTCGATCTCCTGACCTCATGATCCGCCCGTCTCGGCCTCCCAAAGTGCTGGGATTACAGGCTTGAGCCACTACACCTGGCCTCCACTAGTTTCCTATATTTATCACCTGGTATCTTTTATTGGGTACTTGTTTTGGATTCTACGATAGAAAAGAAAATGACAATATTAAAATGCCAATTTACTTGGCTTTATGGGAATAGCAGAGAATGAAAAGCCATTCGTATTGAAATTCTACATGGATATTAAACATATTCCTGGTTGGATTTATTGTCAACCTCAGTGAACACATGGCAATTTAAAATGTTTGTTCAGTGCCAGGACAAGATATATGGAAACACAATCGTGTGGGCAATTTGTTTGAAACACTGTTCTCAGAATCCCTCCACTGTCGATTTGCAAATGATTTCACTCACGAAAGAGCAAGGGATCTATATTCTTATGCCTATTTATCTACATCAAAGGCAGTTTTCGTTTAGCTCATTGAAACATGTAATCCCAGGGGATAAACAACATGGTACATGTTAAATATCTAGTATTTTCAAGAAGTCATGCTCACATGGAAACATACTAGAGAGTAAGTAATAAAGTATGAATGGTCTGTCTGGAAAGATTCACTATACCAAATAGTTTGATTGTCAACAAGTGTCAGAGAGGGCTGTTATTCAATGATATCAAATATTTCAAACTTCCTAGCTCCCATCCTCCCCCACCCCTGCCCACCCCGATGCCACTCTTCAAATCTTTGGCTGAGCAACTAGTGCTGCAACAAACTGTCTTTTATTTATTTATTTATTTGACACAGAGTTTTGCTCTTGTTGCCCAGGTTGGAGTGCAATGGTGCGATCTTGGCTCACTGCAACCTCCATCTCCCAGGTTCAAGCGATTCTCCTGCCTCAGCCTCCCAAGTAGCTGAAACTACAGCAGTGCGCCACCATGCCTGGCTAATTTTTGTATTTTTAGTAGAGACAGGGCTTCACCATATTGGTCAGCTGGTCTCAAACTTCTGACCTCAAGTGATCCACCCGCCTTAGCCTCCCAAAGGGCTGGGATTATAGGCGTGAGCCACCGCGCCCAGCCATGAGCTTTCTTTATTCAGCAACTAGTGAGTGACTTGCATCTGAGAGGCTTCCCTGTTGGTGGACACTGGCTGGGTCTCTCTGCCCTTTTCTGGGTCACTAAGGTAGACACTTAAAATAAAAAAAAAAGTAGCTCCTGAATTTCTCGGTTCAAGTCCATTTTTCCTCCTGGCTCAGCTTGCCCTCTCTCTCTCTCAGAGGATGCTAGCTTGCTATTGCTGGCAGCAACCAGGCAAGGAAAGACTGAAGGCATGCACAGGAAATGAGCTTGCCTTCAAAAAACCGCCATGTCTGAAAATGAACGCACAGACGAATGAAAATGCTGATGCTGAAAGGGTCAAGTGGGTTTCTCCACCCTGGCAAATAATGATGTAGGGTTTAAGAGTCTCTGGTGCATGTTGGCAGGGGATTTCACTCTGTCAGTGTGTTTGGTGGTTGAGGTTCAAGAAAGAATGGTTGAAACATAGTCCAAATAATCATCGTCAAGTATATGTAACAGGAAAAAATGATCAGCTGAGATCCATCTATGAAGTGTAATTGGAAATCTGCTGGGAGAGAGACAGAGAATTGTATTGCCAAATGTGGGGAGAGTTAACGCAGTTTTTACTTTCTGCCAAATAGTATCTCTTATATTCTGTGAATCCAAGTCTCCATTATGAAAGAAAAAAAAGAGAGAACAAGCATATATAAATGTACACTGCAAGGGAAACTTTCTAGTGATTTCCAATTCAGCTAGTCTTTGAAGTACTGGAGAAAACTCTGAGGGTCTTCAATGTAGGCAGACGCTGGACAAAGTGTTCAATTAAAAAAGGTCTTAGAACACAATTTTATCCAGACTGGGTGCCCAGAGCCATGAGCTCAGGTGACCCACAAGTCTGCAGTCTGGCTTCCAGATGAAAACACTAGACAAGTGAACTGAGTTTTAAAAACTGGCAGGCACTGGGGTGGGGGAGGGGGTTATATCACTCCATCCCCTTAGTCTCTAGTTACCCACAAGGAAAGCCTTTGATAAAGAAGTTGTAGCAGACACAACAAATAACTGCTTCATCAAGACATATATTTCAGGGTATTTCAGAAAACTAGACGTTTCTATTTTCACTAAGCCGTCTTTATCATGCATACAATAACTACCACATTAATAATCAAATAATTCGCCACATTTTTAAGCCCAAGCTTTTGAGATCAGATAGGTCTGAATTTGATCCCCAGCTATACAACCTCCTAGGTAGCTGTGTAATGTTGAGCAAGTGCTATAATGTCTTGGAATCTCAGTTACTTCATCTGTAGAATGAGATAATTAATAAAATTGACCTAACAGTATTGTTGGGAGAATTAAATACAGTTCTCCTTCAGTATCCTTAAGAGTTTGGTTCTAGGACTGCTCCCCCACCCCCACTCCATGGATACCAAGATCTATAGATGCCCGAGTCCCTGATATAAAATGGTGTAGTGTTTTCATAGCACCTATGGGCATTCTCTTGTATACTTTCAAATCATCTCTAGATTATTTATAACACCTAATACAACGTAAATGCTAAATAGTTGTTATTCTGTTATTTTTTCCTTTTATTTGTATTACTTTTATTGTTGTATTATTTATTTTTCAAATATTTTCCATCTGCAGTTGATTGAATCCATCAATGTGGAACCCGTAAATACAGAGGGCTGACTGTAACATGATGCATATATAAGATGTTAGTGTCACGACTGGCACATTGTTGATATTAAATAAGAGTTATCTGTGTTTTCTATTAACATGAGAAGGTAGAGTTATAAAATAGAGAACAGTAATGGTTCCTATGAGTTGTGCTTTTTGAAACAGTTTTGTTGAGATATCATTTACATGGCATAAAATTTACTTGCTGAAAGTGCACAATTCAGTTGTTTTTTGCATTTACAGAGTTGTACAACCATCACCATAATCTAATCTTAGAACATTCCATCACTCACCAAAGAAACCCATACCTATTAAATGTCATTTCTCATTCTCTAACCCCAGCCCCCGGCAAGCATGAATCTCCTTTCTGTCCCTCTGGATTTGCTGATTCTGGACTTTTCATGTAAATGGAATCATACAATATGTGGTCTTTTGTGACTGGTGCTACACCTACTCCTCAACTTATTTTTACATGAACAATAGAAAGTGGAAATCAAAAGGATTCTGTTAGATTATCTCATAGGTTGAATTTTAAAGGATTCCCACAGGATTTGGGAAGGGAATGGTTAAATGCCACACGACTTTTCAGCAGCCATTAAGCAAATAAATCATGCAGTTTGATTACATTAATGCATAACAGCTTTTCCTTGTTCATTTATTTTCTCTGGATCCCATTCTCAGCATTTGGCTCCATCATGAAGAGGCTCCTTCCAACCCTGAGAATATCCCTGACTCTGGCCAAAGCCTGACAACACTTGTTTCTACAGCAAAGCCTATGATTGCACAGCATGGGCCCCTCCATGAGGCTGTATGCCTAATAGGCATGCAGGAGATCTGGTCCAGCCCTCTGCCACTAGCCTTAGGTGTTGAGGGAATCAAAGGAGATCACAAACCTGAAGGGCTCTGGAAAATCGTCATATGTCATTTGGGACTTTTGGGTCAAGTGAGCCAGAGCACAACTGTCTCACCCAAGGTTCCAATGGGAAACAGGTGGCACTCACATGGATTAACCAAGGAGAGTTTAATCAAGGGATTATTTTTTTTAAGTATGGGAAAATCAGAACCACACTTAAACCATCCCTATTCCCTGGGTCTCACTCTAGCTACCCTCCTCACTGAGGAGGAGAAGTCATGGGGTCAAGGGGATAAAGACCATGCTTCAACTCTCATGCCTTCAACTTTCCTGTCCACCTCCTGGGTTCATTCCCTGGTTCCTGAGGGTGGAGGGCACCACATGTGTTTGACTCCCCTGCACCCTGACTCCAGGGCAGAGGATAGACAAGGGATGCTGTCTGTAAAGAATGTACAGACTGTGAGCCCCCATGGTGCAGGATGGAGCTGGGGTGGATGAGCAGGTGGGTAAGCCAAGGGCCTAGAAGCCTTCATTTATACTCTTGCTTTGGGCCTACCAACCTTAGGAGTGGACCTAGATGAGATAATGGTAAACTAAGAGGAGATAGTACAGTACTCCCAGGCTAGCAGTACAGGAGCAGTTATCAACCTGAGGCCTGAAGGGCCAAGGAAAGAGGGCAGCTTCCGGAACCCAGCTATAGGAGCAGGCCACAAACAGGTGCTCCAGTCTTTGGTTTGGGACCAGAACCAACCCCAGAGAAGCCACAAGGAGGGAGCCAGAGTTATTCAGACCTGCTTCATTCTTCTCTAGCTCATTGAAATCTTGACAGGGCTCTCCCATGGCCAATCCTAACCAGAAGCATGAGGGCAAAGGAACACATCAAAGCACTCCACAAAGGCCAGCCAGCTCCCACAAAGCGCAGGGGAGGAGTGGAACCTGGATCTGGAGCATTCAACCACTCCACTCAAAAAAGGAAATTTATTATATGAATGCAGGAGCTAGGTCATCATTTGTCCGGGAGCCAAATTGTACCTCAGCACTGAAAAAAAAAACCATCGGTACCAATTCTTTCTGGATGTTTACCTTCAATCTCTCTTTCTCTCCTTCCCTCTCTCCTAAGTTTCTCTCCTTGACCAAACTCTACTCAGATTTCCCTGAACTCTCTTCTCAACTAAGCCCTGATTTTAGGCTTCTGTGTTTATGTCTGCATTGTCCATTTTAGCGAGAATCCTCCTAGGTCATTTTAACCAAAATCCCTCACCCTCTATAACTGAACAGGCTCCTTATCCTTCCCCCAACCCACTAGGTGATGTGTGAGCACCCTGACCTGTCTTCAGCAAGAATCCTGTTAAATCAGTTCAGCAAGAATGTCTCCTTACCCTGCTGTTTCCTCTTAGTAAGTTTCCATCCACTGACCCTCTACCCTGTTCTTTGGCTACAAACCCCCACTTTTCCTTGTTGAATTCTCAGTTGAGCCCAATCTCTCTCCCCAACTGTAGAACGTCCTGCAGTGGTCCCTACACCTATGGTGATGGCCTTGAATAGGATGCCTTACCGTTCTTTAGTAAGTGTCATTTTTCTTTTAACATTCCCCCCCCAGGTCAGATTTTTGCATTTCTTACGTCCAATGATGAAATGCATTTTCCTCTCAGCTCCTAAATTGACATACTGCAGTCCTAGGTCCTTCCAAGGACCGACACCTTTACCTTCGTCACAACTCTAAATTCTTGGAAAAGGGAAACTGCTCACCTCAGTCTGTATCAAGTGCTGACTCCTAATGCAGTCACCTCTGCTCAGGAATGTGGGATATCGTAGTCCAAACAGGGCTGAACGTGGATCCCGTGATATCTCAAATCTACCATGCCGCTTACATCTCAGGTCACTAAAGAAACAGTATACATGACCTTTAAATGTAGGGGAACAGGTACAGCTTACATATAATCAACTCACACAAATTAAAACAACTAGATACCACTTTCTACCAAATAGATTGGTAAAGATTTAAAAGTCTGATAGTGCTCAGGGCCAGTGGCAAGGGCAGGAGAGATCACATGTGGCTCAAGAAGTATAAATTGGTTCAACCTTTCAGGAGGGTGACCTGGCAACATTTTTCAAAATTTTACATGTAAATACTACCTCACTTATCAGTTTAGCAAATAGGACTATACCTAGAGGAAACAAATATATAAAAATATAGGTACAGGTTTTAACTTCCATGTTTATTTTAGAAACAATCAACATTGGATTTGATTTAAAATTATGGTGCCATGTAACAAACATCCCCGTGGACCTCCTAATCTAAAATTTTTTAAAAAATCATCTATTAACAAAGGATTATGTTAATCTATATTTAACATAGAAAGACATCTACAACATATCATTGAGAAAATCTAATTTAAAAGTTTTGTGACTAAGTCATTCTGCTTTTCTTTCCTTTTTAAAAGTGGTTTTGTTTTTGTTTTGAGATGGAGTCTTGCTCTGTCGCCCAGGCTGGAGTGCAGAGGGGCAGTCTTGGCTCACTGCAACCTCCACCTCCCGGGTTCAACCAATTCTCCTACCTCAGCCTCCCAAGTAGCTGGGATTACAGACGCCCGGCTAAGTTTTGTATTTTTAGTAGAGACAGGGTGTTGCCATGTTGGCCAGGCTGGTCTCAAACTCCTAGCCTCAAGTGATCTGCCCATCTCAGTCTCCCAAACTGCTGGGATTATAGGCAGGAGCCACAGTGCATAGCCAGAAGTGTTTCTTATTGTAAACATATATTGATATATATATTTATATAAATACATATATAAAATGTAAGATTTGCCATTGTAACCACTTTTCATTGTACAATTCAATGGCATTAATTACATTCATAATGTTGTGCAACTATCATTCTATTTCCAAAACTTTTTCATCTTAAGCAGAAACTCTGTACTCATTAAACAATAACTCTGCATTTCTCTCTCTCCCCAACCCAACCCATGGTAACCTCTAATGTACTTTCTACCTCTATGAATTTGCCTATTTTAGATATTTCATATATGTGAAATCATGCAATATTTGTCCTTCTGTGTAGTGTCTGGCTTATTTCATTTAGAATAATGTTTTCAAGGTTTATCCGTGTTGTAACATGTATTGGTCAGGGTTCTTCCAACAGACCAATAGTAGGTAGGTAGACAGATATAGATGATTGATAGATATAGATGATAGATATAGATGATACATAGATGTAGATGATAGATAGATAGATATAGATGATAGATAGATAGATAAAGTCCATGATAGGCCTTTTGTAAGCTGGAGAACCAGTAGCTGGCTCAATCCAAGTCTGAAAGTCTCAGAAGCAGGGAAGCTGCTGACACAAGTCTCAGAGTCCAAAGGCCAGAGAACTGATGTCCAAGGGCAGGAAAAGAAGGGTGTCCCAGCTTCAGAAGAGAGAGAGAGAAAGAGAGAAGAAATTCACCCTTCCTCTGCCTTTTTGTTCTATCTGGGCCATCAGCTGATTAACTGGTGATTGCCCACACTGAGGGCGGATCTTCCTTACCTAGCCTCCTGATTCAAATGCCAGTCTCTTGGAAACCTTCTCACAGACACACCCCAAAATAATACTTTACCAGCTATCTGAGTATCCCTTAATCCAGTCAAGTTGACATCTAAAGTTAACCATCATATAACATGCATCAGGACTTCACTCCTTTTTATGGCAGAATAATATTCCACTGCATGGATAGACCACATTTTGTTTATCCCTTCATTTGTTGATGGTCACTTGAGCTGTTTCCCTCTTTTGGCTATTGTGAGTAATGCTGCAATGAACACTGGTGTACACATAACTGAGCTCCCACTTTCAATTAATTGGGGTAAATACCTAGGAATGGAATTGCTGGGTCATGTGGCAATTCCACGTTCAACTTTTTGAGGAACTGCTAAATTGTTTTCCGTAGCAGTTGCTCTGTTTTACATCCTCACCAGCAATGTATGAGGGCTTCAATTTCTCCACATCCTTGCCAACACCTGTCATTTTCCTTTAATATTTTTATTTATTTTCTATTATAACCATATTAGTAGATGGGAAGTGATATTTCATTGAGGTTTTTACTTACATTTCCCTAATGACTAATAATGTTGAGCACTTTTTTTGTGTGCTTATTGGCAATTTATGTATTTTCTCTGGAGAAATGCTTATTCAAATCCTTTGTCCATTTTTAAATCTTAATTGGGTTGTGTGCCCTTTTTTGTTGAGTTGCAGGAGTTTTTTTTTTTTTTATACGTTCTGGATATTAAACTCATCAGACATATTATTTACAAATATTTTCTCCCATTCTGTAGGTTGCCTTTCACTTTCTTAATAGTGTCCTTTGATGCACAAAGCCTTCAGTTTTGATGAAGTCCCATTTATCTATGTTCTTTTGATATTACAGCTAAGAGATCACTGCCTAATCTAAGACCACGAAGGTTTACTGCATACTTTCTTCTAGAGTTTTATAGTTTAAGTCCTCCTATTAAGTCATTAACTCATTTTGATTTAACTTTTATATGTAGCTGTGAAGTAAGCCTAGTTTTTACCATTTTAAATGGTTTTATAAGCCCCTATATAATATACTCAGTTTTGCCTCTTGACATATGCAGTCTAAAATATTTATCATCTTGCCCTTTAGAGGAAAAGTTTGCCAGTCTCTGTGGCCACGTGCAATCCTTGCAAATAGAGTGCTTAATAAATGTTTAACAGATAGATTCATTCAGCAAATATTTATGAAACTTCTACTGAAAACAAGGCACTTACCCAAGTATTATGGGGAGAGGCAGGGGTTTCAAAGTTAAATGAGAACTCATTAAAGCCCTTATTGAACTTACCACATCTAAGCAGCAATTAATTATACCTAGCTGTAAAGAAGTCAAATATTGAGGACTGAAAATTCTTCTGTACATAGGTCAGTCTTGAATAGTGACAAAAACTGAGACATAAGAACTGTCTCAATTGTTTTTAGAGTAAGATGCATAATAAATTTGGAAAGATGCATGCCATAATGTGCACACGCATGCAAACACATCTCCTTTTCTTTGGTCAATTCTAAAGAAATTAATAGAGCTCATGAGCCACTAATGGCAACAGCAACTGCTGTCACAGGAGAAGGAAAAGCATTTGCAAGAGAGTGAGGCTTCGTTCACCCCTTTTTGCTAATAAAGGTTGGCTTGCATAGGCAGTAAGGAATGCTCACAATATGTGGATCCAATAATTTAAATTAAGATGCTCTTGCAGCAAGAATCTGTCTTCCTCATGACCTCTGGAAGAGACCCAGTTGTCCGTGTTTGCAAATGGAGAAGGAATACTTTTTACATTTCAGCCTCTCTTAGTGGAAAAAAATTATAAAACAATGCAAAATTGAGAAAGAATCTCAATTTTTCTCCCTTTATACTTTGGACTCTGTATGAGCGGTTCGCCAAAATCTCTGTCAAGAAATTCTCCCCCCTTTTTTTTTAAAGACAGAATCTTGCTCTGTGACCAAGGCTGGAGTGCAGTGGCACAGTCATAGCTCACTGCAACCTCGACCTCCTAGGCTCCAGTGATCCCCCAACCTCAGTCTCTTGAGTAGCTAGGACTACAGGTGTGTGCAACCACACCCAGCTAATTTTTAAAAAAGTTTTATTTTTGTAGATATGGGGATCTCACTATGTTGCCCAGGCTGGTCTCAAACTCCTGGCCTCAAGCAATCCTTCCTCCCACCTCTGCCTCCCAACGTGCTAGGTTTATAGGCATGCACCATCACACCTAGCCAAGAAATCCTTTGGATAGTGTATCAGTTGGGGATTGAATCTGACTAAAAGGAACAGATACTCAATTCAACAATAACTTAAACTGAAGGCTTAATTTTACCTGCGTAAGTGAGGTCTGGATGTAGGCAGTTGAGAGCTGCTTTGAACTCCTTCTGTACAGCTATTCTCAGCGTGTGGTTTGATGCCTCAGGGTCACAAAAAGCTCTTCCATCTCCACATGTCTATGTACCAAGAAGAAGGAAGGGGAAGGGCAAAACTCTCACATGCACGTGAATCACCTGAGAATCTCATTAAAATGCAGATTTTCATTCAGTAAATCTGCAGCTTTGTATTTCTAAGTTCTGCTGACCACACTTTGAATAGTATATGCCAGGTGCATCTGTGCTCTTTTCTAGAACCTCCCCACCGCTGCCCCGCCGTGACCTTTATTTCCATCTTATTAGCTAGACTCTGTCACATGGCAACTCCTAATTCAAAAAAGATTGAAAATGTAGCTTTGTAGTTAAATACAAATTGGAGACTTCTAAGTTGGGAAAAAGAGAAAATGGATATTGTATCCTAAGAGTGTTTGCTGCAAGTAACCATTTAATTTGGAAACGCCAGTGCCAGACACCCATCCTCTAGTTACTATCTTAAACTGGTACTTGACAAACTCTCACATACACCTGAATCACCTGAGAATCTTGTTAAAATGCATATTTTGATTCAATAAATCTGCAGTTTAGTATTCCTAAGGTCTGCTGACCACACTTTGGATAGTAAATTCTTCAATCACTGGATCTTCTAATCAATCAGAAAAGAAATCAGCTGATTTAATTTTGATAACTTTTTTTTTTTTTTTGAGACAGAGTCTTGTTCTGTTGCCCAGGCTGGAGTGCAGTGGCGTGCTCTCAGCTCACTGCAACCTCCACCTCCCAGATTCTCCTCCCTCAGCCTCCCAAGCAGCTGGGATTACAAGCGTGTGCCACCACGCCGGCTAATTTTTGTGTTTTTAGTAGAGACGGGGTTTCACCGTGTTGGCCAAGCTGGTCTGGAACTCCTGACCTCAGGTGATCTGCCTCAGCCTTCCAAAGTGCTGGGATTACAGGCTTAAGCCACCACACCTGGCCTTTGATAGTCTTAATGTGTGAGTTAAAATTTTAATCACATGAAAAAATAAAAAGCCCAAATGACCCTTAATATTCTTATAAATATTTAAAAACTGGAAGCAAATATGGAAGAACCCATCAAATAAATAGAAACTGTGGGATATTGTACAAGCAGTCTGAATGTGTCAAAAAAAATCAATGGCATGACAAACAACAAAAGGCAGGACTGTTCTAGATTAGAGATTGAGAACAACCAAATCCAGTGCATAAACCTTGATCATATCCTAGATTAAAATAATAAACAGCCATGAAAGATATTTTTGAGACAACTTGGTGTATTTGAATATGGATTGTACGTTACATTATGGGATTTTACATTTCTCACTGTAATAATAATATCGTGTGTTTATAAGACAATGCACTTATTTTAGACAGTGTTGGTTGAATTATTTAGAGGAGAAGAGTTATGATGTTTGCAACTTACTTTCAAATAGTTTAGTGAATTCATATTTTCAGAGAGTAAAAACATAAAGCAAACATGGGGGGAAGTTAACAGCTGGTCAATCTAGGTAAGGAGTTTACAACTGTTCATTATATCATTATTGCAAATTATCTGTATGTTTGAAAAACCTCCAGATAAAAAAAAGAGAAAACCTTAGTCGTAGAGTTACAGCACATAGAGCTGAGAAACTGATTTTTTTCTTTATTTTTTTAGAAGTATTTTGAGAAATGACCGTTAACCACAACAGAACAAGACTCTGTCTCAAAAAGTATCAAAAACAAATCAGCTGATTTCTTTTCTGATTGATTAGAAGATCCAGTGATTGAAGAATTTACTATTCAAAGTGTGGTTACCGAGGAAGAGTGTTACACATGAGCATACTCATCAATAAAATGTCTCCAATAGAGAGAATACTCTATATTGCAAAGAGCTTCCCTTCTCCATGATCCCTGAGCCTGTGGGGCACATCACAGCACTATTAGGCTGTATCCTTATAAATGTATTGATAGAACTGTCTCCCTGGCAGGACTGGAAGTTCCATCAGAAAAGAGTCCAAGTCCTACCCATCTCTCTGACCCCAGCTGTAGATTCTAATAAACATTTGTGAAAGATGGAAAGAAGGTATGATTGATTGACAGCAGTTGTCAGGGTAGTATGGAAGACAGCCTTAACACTAAACTCAGTATGTGAAATCAGAAATAATCCTGGAGTTGGTTGCATGCCACTGGAGAAGAGATTGTGCCCTCCTGGCCGGCTCAGCTGCCTTTGTGCTCGGTGGGGTCATTAAACTTATCAGACTTGTTTGCACTGGCAAGCAGGTCATTGGAGCCAGTTCCTCACAGGGCACTTAGCAACTTCAGGGTCCCATTGCATTGCATTATACACAAAATGAACAAAGAGCCAAAGAAAATAAAGACAGTGGCCAGAGGGAAACTGTGTCACTCTTTTAAATAATCATCCAAACAGAAACAAAAATCTCTGACACTGAAAAGCCATCTTTTAGTTTGATTATGTAATCATTCACCAAGATCTCTTTGCTCTCCAAATTTTACCAAGCAAGCACTAGAATGTTTGATTTTATTAGCAGGATCCTTATTTTCACTTTTTTTTAAATTTTTTTTTTCAGATTCAACTGAATAATCTTGATACAGATACAGGTTTTTCTGACAAGTTGGCCCTCAATAATCAACTGATGCCATATCAAAGAGACACAGCTTATAAAAAGAACTGGTTCAGGGGAACTTTAACATACAGATTCTTCTATGTCCTCACAAAATTTAGTAAGTTTGCTGCACCTAAATAGTTTATGAATACAAGCATTAAAACAAAACAAAACAAAACAAAGAAACCTATTTGACCACGGATCCTTAAATAGTAACTGAAGACACAATCAAGATCATCTGGGAAGGAAAGAAGATTTGGCAGAATGTCAGGCCAAAACAGGATCTCCACGTTGCTGAAAAGATCCATTTGCTTATTTATATTAAGTGTAATTACTGCCTGGTCCATGTTCAGCTTATTCTTGTGACAAACTAGGAAGACTCTGATGGCCATTTACCATTATCCTTCCTTGCAGAAGTTGATGAAGTAGGTATTGAAATATCAGGTCACTGTAAAATAATCATAACTAGGCCCCAGGGTATTATATTTGTCCTACCCACTAACACTAACTTCTTCATTTCTCATGGGTCAGGTTCATTAGCCATGTTTTTTTTTGTTTTTTTTTTTTTTTTTTTTTTTTGAGACAGAGTCTCCCTCTGTCACCCAGGCTAGAGTGCAATGGCACGATCTCGGTTCACTGCAGTCTCCACCTCCCAGGTTCAAGCAATTCTCCTGCCTCAGCCTCCCAAGTAGCTGGAATTACAGGCATGTGCCACCACTTTCGGCTAATTTTGTACTTTTAGTAGAGACAGGGTGTCTCCATGTTGGTCAGGCTGGTCTCGAACTTCCGACCTCAGGTGATCTGCCCACCTCAGTCTCCCAAAGTGCTAGGATTACAGGCGTGAGCCACTGAACCCGGCCGGAGTTGGATGTTTAATATGAATGGAAGATTCATTAGAAGTGTTAATTTTGTTGTTGTGATTTGGAGACAGGGTCTTGCTTTGTGCTTTGTCCCCAGGTTGGAGTGCAGTGGCACGATACTGGCTCACTGCAGCCTTGACTTCCCAGGTTTAAACATCCTCCTGCTTCAGCCTCCTGAGTAGCTGTGACTACAGGCACACTCCACCATGCCTAGCTAATTTTTTTTTTTTTGGTAGAGATAGGGTTTCACCATGTTGCCCAGGCTGGTCTTGAACTCCTGGATTCTAGCAATCGGCCTACCTTGGCCTCCCAAAGTGATGGGATTACAGGCGTGTGCCACTGAATCTGAATGTTAATTTTGAACAAATAATAATAACATTTTGGATATATTGGGTTAAATAAAATAGATTTAAAATAGATTGCTAAAATTAATTTCACCCTTAAGGGGCGGAGATATCATCCCAGCCTGGTCAGTCGGAATATTCTGTTCACTAGGCCATAATGAATCAGTTCAGGGAGGGAGCTTTGTTAATTAGGGTCAGTCTTAGAATTTTTGCTGGAATGTTGGGAAGGGGAAGTTCTCTTTCTGCAGAGGTTGCCAGCAGACATGAATAAGCGTGGAGCTTCTGGCAGCCATCTTGCCATCAGGCTGGGAGAGACCCACCTAGATGAGAGTTCAGCGGAAAGCCCACCCCAAACACGGAGAGAGATGGCTTCCCTATTAGTCTAGGAGACAGGAAATGGAAGTTGCTAGACTTTTACGGCTTCCCTATTAATCCATGAGACAGGAAATGGAAGTTGCTAGTCTTTTATGGCTTCCCTATTAATCCGTGAGCCAGGAAATGGAAGTTGCTAGACTTTTACAACTTCCCTATTAATCCATGAGCCAGGAAATGGAAGTTGCTGGTCTTTTAAGGCCTGTACTTGGGAACAGACACAGCATCATTTCCACTATAGTCCATCCGCCAAAACAGCTACATAGCTTGTCCAGTTTCAAGAGGAGGAAACATATGCCTCACCTCACAAAGGAAGGAGTATCCAAGAATTTCTGGCCATCTTTAATCCACCACAATGACATTAAAAGGGGGGCAAGTGGGCTTCTATGTGTCTAATGGGCCATCAAGGGGTGACTCAGACACTTACGAAGATAGAAGGCAACTGTGTGTGTGTACTTTTCAGCTCTACGTTTCCAAGTGGCATTTACTAAGTTTATAGATTTTAAAATCATAAAAGAAAATTTTAAATGTCTATAGTGTTTAGGAGAGGAGAGCTTGGAGTATCCTCCGATGTGTGCTGCATTCATAACGACCTTTTAAAAACTACATATTTGACTCAGACACTTAAAACCAACAAACCAACATTTATTTCTGAGAGGACTCAATGGGCCCAGACAGGCCATGCTAGGTGTTGATGCACTTTTCTTCCCCTGCTGAGAAGCCTCAGAACATGATTTCTGGCTGTTGTGCTCCTGGATGGTCGGAATTATTCCAACGGCACAGTGTGGACTCTTCCTTCTTCTCCCACTGTGCAGTGGAACCATAAATGTATTCCTTGTGTTGAAAATGAAGTCTCTGATGTGATGATAAGAGTAATACAAAAATAATACTACCTACTCCTACTGTGTGTTGACTAGCTCCGGGCAAGGAGATAGAGGCTTTAGATATATACACTCTATCTTGTGATCTTCACAATAACCCAATGAGATAAGCATTACCCATTTATTAATTCAAAAATGTCTATTGAGCACTAGAGGGGTGACTTACTTTTTTTTTCTTTTTTTTGAAACAGAGTCTCGCCCTGTCGCCCAGGATGGAGTCCAGTGGGGCTATCTCTGCTCACTGCAACCTCTGCCTCCTGGGTTCAAGCAATTCTCCTGCCTCAGGCTCCTGAGTAGCTGGGATTACAGGCATGCACCACTATACCCTGCTTTTTTTTTGTTTTTTTTTTTTTTTTTTGAGACGGAGTCTCGCTCTGTCGCCTAGGCTGGAGTGCAGTGGCCAGATCTCAGCTCACTGCAAGCTCCGCCTCCGGGGTTCACACTATTCTCCTGCCTCAGCCTCAGCAGTAGCTGGGACTACAGGCGCCCACCACCTCGCCCGGCTAGTTTTTTTTTTGTATTTTTTGGTAGAGACGGGGTTTCACCGTGTTAGCCAGGATGGTCTCGATCTCCTGACCTCGTGATCCACCTGTCTCGGCCTCCCAAAGTGCTGGGATTACAGGCTTGAGCCACCGCGCCCGGCCGAATTTTTTGTATCTTTAGTAGAGAAGAGGTTTTACCACGTTGGTCAGGTTGGTCTCAAATTCCTGACCTCGTGATCCGCCTGCCTTGGCCTCCCAAAGTGCTGAGATTACAGGCCTGAGCCACCATGCCCGACTGAGGGGTGCCTTCTGAAATCTCTTGAGCACATGAATTCTGCAGAGCTTAAAACCAAGACCATCCCTGAACTTCTCATTCCCAAGAACCAATAAATTCCATTTTAAACTTAAGTCAGTTTATACTCAGTCTCTGTTACTTGCAATCAATGTATCCTGGGAAACACTGGCAGCATCTTATCCCCACAAATCAGGGTTGTCAGGGATTTTTTTTTTTTTTCCTGGCTATGATATAATATAGTATAAAACAGGTAAATAGAAAATCACAAATCCCATATTAGTAACTTTTCTGAGAGTTAACTTACTGTTGAGAATTGGTCCTGAACAGTTTGGTGGTACAATTTTAGGATCATGTGGCCTCCCCTGATCTAGAGCCTAGGAATATAGTTGTGAATAAGATCATCACAGTTCTTCCTCTAATGAAAATTACCTTATTTTTCTGGTGGAGGATGATAAAGAAGGAAGAAAACAAGAGGAATCAGATAGTGACAAATGCTACAATGAAAATACAAGAGTATTTTCTGGATAATAATATTGAGTTGATGAGGAATGGTTACTTTAGGCCAAGTGGTCAGGGGAGCCCACACCTAGGAAGTCACCAGTAAGTCACATTTATGTTGAGACCTACATGACAAGTAAAAACCAAACATTTCACCATCTGGAGAAAGCATGATTCAGGTAGCCAAGCAGGTAGTGTAAAGGTCCTGAGAGGTATTCAAAGAAAAAAGGTTCAAGTATGATTGGAGTACCTTTGAATGAGAGGGAGAGTGTTGGGATATGAAGTTAGATAGGTAGGAAACAGCCCTATCACGTAGGGCCTCACAGTCTAGAATAAGGAGGGTTTTGTTTTTAATTCTCTGATGAAATCTATGGGATAATTTTTTTTTAATTTTAATTTTTTTTTTTGGAGACAGGGTCTTGCTCTGTCACCCAGGCTGGAGTGCAGTGATGTGGTCATAGCTCACTGCAGCCTTGATCTCCCGGGCTCAAGTGATCGTTCCACCTCAGCCTCCAGAGTAGCTGTAACTACAGGTGCACATCACCACACTTGGCTAATTGAAAAAATTTTTTTGGAAGAGACAAATTCTCACATGTTGTCCAGGCTGGTCTCGAACTCCTGGGCTCAAGGGATCCTCCTGCCTCAGCCTCCTAAGGTGCTGGGATTACAAATGCTTGGCCTATAGGAGAATTTTAATCTAGGTAATCATGGGCTATGTTTGGAGATTTTCAAAGCTCATTCTGGCTGTCCTATCCTATGATGCGTAGATTTTAGAGGGTCAAAACAAAAATATTGTTTTAGTCCAGGTCAGACACGCTAGTGGCTTTTTCAGAAGTGGTGGCAGCAAAAACAGGAATGAACATAACTGAGAAGCCACATATGACATAGCAAGAGACAACCCAGGAACCCTCAAAACTGAAATGTGCATGACATCCCCAGAGTTGCTCAGTGCAAAAGCTGCATGCAGTGGTTCCAAAATAAATTCAGGATGCTGTTTAAAGGAAGAGTCCATAATTGCTAGATGAGGTGGGGTGGTGGGGCAGGCAGGCAATTGGTTAGGTGTTGGTGGTGCTGAGATGGAAAAGCCAGCAGAAAGTTTTAGAAAACAAATGCAGAGTTTTGCTTTGCACTTGTTCCATTGAGGTGCCCATTAGACATCTAAGGCAACATGTCAGAAAGGTAATTGAAGTTAGAGTTAAAGTTAAGATTTGAAATTGAGGGAAGAAATCATTATTAAGTGATATTGTTTATCATGGAAGAATAAATGTCTGAACACATCTAAGAGTTTGTATCACTGAGAGGTGATATGTCCTATCAGACATCAAAACATTCCACAAAACCTCTGCTTTAAGATAGTGTTGATAGAAGACTAGATAATACCTCAGTGGAACCATATAGGCTCAAGGAAATGTATCTCAGTCAGTATGAAAATGTAATATATGGCAAAAATTGAAATTTAATCAGGAAAATGGATGGAATGTTCAATAAATGATGTTGGCACAAGTGGTTACCCATCTGGAAGAAAAGAAAATTTGTTTTATACATTCTATAAAAATGAACAGATTAGATAATTAAATGTGAAAAACAAAATAATAAAAGTGCTTGCCTCCGGGCACGGTGGCTCACGCCTGTAATCCCAGCACTTTGGGAGGCCAAGGTGGGCGGATCACCTGAGGTTAAGAGTTCAAGACCAGCCTGACCAACATGGAGAAACCCCGTCTCTACTAAAAATACAAAAACTTAGACGGGCGTGGTGGCGTACGCCTGTAATCCCAGCTACTCGGAAGGCTGAGGCAGGAGAATCGCTTGAACCTGGGAGGCAGAGGTTCTGGTGAGCTGAGATCACACCATTACATTCCAGCCTGGGCAATAAGAATGAAACTCCATCTCAAAAAAAAAAAAAAAGTGCTTGCAAGAAAATCTGTGCTACTGCTTGTACAACCTAGAAATAGGGAGACCTTCTTTTAAAGACTGAAACTCCAGAAGCTATGCAAGAAAATAGAGATATTTGGCTATGTAAAAGTAAAATCTTTTATCTGGCAAAGATTTCATTAAAAATGATAGAGGACAAACAATATATTGGAAAGTCTGTAATTCAAATGACAAACAGTGGATTTGTAATGTTGAAGAGCTCTTTCATATTGTCAAGAAAAAGACAAATGACCCAATTTTTAAAATGAGCAAGGGATGTGAATAGACAATTCCTAGGGCAGCAGATACAAATGCTGACAAGCATATGAAGAGATGAACAAATTCATAGGTAGTCAGGGAAATGCAAAGTAAAGCAACACTTTATTGTTATTTTATTCTCTTCAGGCTGCCAAAATTAATGAGCAAAAATATTTATTACTTGTGGGGATATAGGGAGATGGGTGCTCATATTTGTAGCAGAAATGGGATTGCTTCAGTCTTTTGGAAGGGAATCTGGCCACATCTATTAAAATGAAAAATGTATTTATCCTTCAACCCAGCAATCTCATTCCTGGGAATCTATCTTACAGAAATAAAAACGCTAGCATATGAGGATTTATATACAAAGATGCTTTTACAACTTTCTTTTTAGTGTCCCCAAACTGGAAGCAAAAATGAGTACCTTTCAAAGGGAAAAGTTGAATAATATATGGTCCTTTCACATCATCTAGTATTGTGTAGTCATTAAAAAGAATAAATCAGAGGTAAAACAGTTTACTTAGATTTCACAAAGTATTCTTGGATGAGAAAAACAAAATATAGAGTTCATGTAATGTCGCTTTGTTTTAAAACTAATGATGACAAACTTCCTCTGTATATATTTATAGATGTCTATAAATTATTTACTCTTATATAGGATCATCAGAGCACAAAGAAGTGAAGAATACATCCTGGGTTATTAACATGGGATCATTCAAGAAGAGAGTGATGTAAATGGAGGGGGAAATTTAAGCAAAAAGGAAAAGAAAACAAGCCAAATAATCACCTCCAAACTTCTCATTTTAAAGAGTTTGATTTCTTCTTGAGATTCCCCAACTTCCATGAAAAGTCACATTCAAAAACAAACAATACCAAATCCTGCCTACTCACAGTCATGTGTGCTTAAAGGCAGACTTCATTGTCTACCATCCCAGTGTTTTCAGTAACAGTTACATAATAAACAATTTCTGGTCTTCAGACAGAGAATATTGTAGGGCAACACGTTGACATGTTGATTGCCTTAGAAAAATAGATGTTGAGAACAAGCAGCCACTAGCATCAATATCACACATCCATCTAAATATCCATCAGCTGGGAATAATAGATACAGGGGACTCCAATAGTGGGGAGTGGGGACAGGGGCAAGGGGTGAAAAGTTAACTATTGGTTACTATGTTCAGTGCTGGGGTGACAGTTTCAATTAAAGGCCAAACCTCAGCATCACAAAATATACCCATGTAACTAACCTGCACATGCACCCACTGAATCTAAATTAAAAAAAAAAAAAAATCAATCAATCAATCATTATCCATGATTGCTCCATCAACTCTCACCTATCAAACTGGAGCTAATGGGTGGGGTGGGGAGTAGAATGACAAGTAAGAAGGACCGAAAACATTTTAGAAAATATATTGAACTCAAGTTAAAAAAAAAAAAAAGAATATGTTGGATTCAGAAAAATGAATTAGAAAATTTGGAATCATTTACACCAACACATTCAGGAGGTGGACAAGCAAACTCCCACTAATGATTGAGCTGCTTAAGAGTTGATACTTACACGTACAATTAAAACTAAAGTTTTTCTCACTGAACTCTGGGTATTTGGTTTAAAAATAAAGTAAAACTAAAGATGTGGTGGCTTATGTCTGTAATCGCAGTACTTCAGGAGGTTGAGGCAGGGGGGACTCTATGAAGCCAGTAGTTCAAGACCAACCTGGGTAATATAGTGAGACCCTGTGTTTACAAAATATAAGAATTAAAAAATAGCTGGACATGGTGGCATGAGCTTGTAGTCCTAGCTACTTGGGAGGCTGAAATGGGAGAACTGCTTGAGCCTAGGAGTTCAAGGCTGCAATGAGCTATAATCACGCCATTGCACTCCAGCTTGAGTGACAGAGTGACACTCTGGCTCTAAAAAAAAAAAAAAGTTAAGAAAACATTTTATTTAATAATAATACATAAAGCAACATTGATATTGGCTCTTTATATTTTATTCTTTTTGTTAAGAAAAAATATTGGCCACACCCTAGGAATGAGTCACAACTGCAGTTTGAAAAATTTATAATTTTTAAATGATAATAATTATGATGCAACCATGACTTTGAGAAGCCAAGAGATCTTATTCTCAAATTGTAAATGAATCCGTAAGCGCTAAGAGAGAAGAAACAGGCTATTAAATGGCCAAAGATCAAATCTGAAATGTCCAGGAGTTTTCCTGTAGGGGTCACTGTTACTGTCAATTTATGCCTGCAAGAAAACTAAAATAGTCACACATTAAAGAATGTATGCACATTTTTAATGTCTGATTCCTCTACATTTCTTAAACTGCAAAATAATAAGAACATGCAGCCAGATAGCATCGCGAAACCAACTTCTTTATATAATGACACATACCATTGCACTCAATGTGTTCCTCAGTTTGAACTGATAAAATACTTGCTACTCAAATGAGAGGCACTTATGCCTGCTCTTAGTAGAGGAAGCATTATCTAATTGCCTAACGCTCCATTAGCATATTGCCTATACTGACTTAAGAAGGAAAGAACTTTCATTGCTGTGGCCAATAGGATCCCCTTTCTCCACCTTCCCTTTACTGCATCAAAATCTACAACGACAAAAGTCAGATGTTGTAATATGCATTTTATCGTGTCACTTAAGTACAAGAAGTGCTTTTATTTAAGTTTTTATTAATGCTGCTCAAACTTGACCCTGATGTTCCAGGATCCTGGCCAAGGTGTCAGTGAGGACACAATCGCAAGGCGGCTGTTAGGTTTCGGGGCTGGGCAGGAAACTTGCCAGGTGCTACCAGGAACGTGTCAGCCCTTTCTACAAAGCAGGTGTCTTTCCCATCATAAAATGCAAAGCAATCAGCCGTTCCCTTTCTCCCCAGCCCCCTCGTCCGGAAGCCGAGAGGATATTTACCCTGGGCTCTTGCAGTTCTCTTATAATTGAACCCAGCGGCGGCTCTTTCTCCAAGCTCAGAGCCACCAGGCTCAGGCCCAGCCACACTTTACAGGCAAATTGCCGAACTGACCAAAGGCTTTGGCCAAGCCCGAGCTGGGCCGGGGAGTCCAGGAAGCGGAAGGAGCCCGTCTAGGAAACCCGGGTGTGCGTGGTGGTGAAGCTGGTGGGCAAGCTTCCACTTCAGGTCCGGGTAGAGACCTCTGGGCTTTGCGTCTCGCAGCAGACGCTTGGCGCCGCTCCTCTTCCAGCCTGCTGCCGCCTTCTCCGAGAGAGTGAGTTGGCGAAACTCACTCACCTGTCGGAACCCGGGGCCTGGCTGCCAGAGCGCGCAAGTTACAGCAAACTTCGGGCCGGGACGCCACAGCCAGGGAGGCAAGTGTGGGGGCTGCTCCCTGAGAAGCCAGCTCCCACCCCCTGCTCCGCGCCCCCTGCTGGCCCCCTTTCACTTCCAGGCTCCTTCGGCTTGGGGTGCCTAGAAGGCCAAGTCCAGCAGATGCCAGGGCTGCAGGTTCGAGATGCTCCGCCTCCTCCTGCCACTTAGAGCCACAAGCGCTAGCGGGAACCTTTCCACTTGGTCTTAGTCTGCGGTCACTGCTGAGGTTTTCAGAACTTTCCAGGCAAAGGCCAGCCAGGTCCTTTGCCTCCAACCCACTCCGCGCCTACCTCCCGCCTGGGGACAACCTTAGGCCCAGGAGATCCTACTCCCCCCGGAGCACCGACGTTCCAACTGTCGTCTGCGCCCCCTGACTGCTGTCCGGCTCCTGTGCCAAGGGGCGCTCGCATCTTCCCGGGGCCAGCAACACTCCCAACTTCTCGACTCGCCCTCCTCCTCCCCAGAGCGAGAGTGGGGCAGGCTGAGCCCGGATCCGGGGTGCACTCGAGCGTTCCCGGCACTCGGGATTCGCCCCCGCCTCAGAGCCGACTTTCGAGGGGGAATTGAGCCTCGGAGGTCCAGGCCTGTTACTCCAAAGCTCAAATCGGCCCCGGTCTTTCCACACCCCTGTGCCCGTCGCGTGCTGGCCGGGTGAGTGGTCGGGCCGAAGATACCAGTGCTCGGGGACGCGTCGCCCCGTCGGGTGCTGAGCTGAGCCCACCATGGCCGGCTGCTGCTGCTGCCTGTCGGCGGAGGAGAAGGAGTCGCAGCGCATCAGTGCGGAGATCGAGCGGCAGCTTCGTCGGGACAAGAAGGACGCGCGCCGCGAGCTCAAGCTGCTGCTGCTGGGTGAGTGGCTGCGTCTCCGACCCCCGCGAGCCGGGCGTTCCCCTCCCGAGCCTTCCCGGCCGCTCTACTGGCCCGGACCCGCGCGGCCCTGGAGCCCAGCGGAGTGCAGGACGGCTTCCTCCTCCTCCACCTTGGAGCTCACGGATGCCAGCAACTTGGGGCCTTAGGGCGTCTGTTCTTTACATCTCTGGCTGGGCGACATGAAAAAGCACACCCTTCCCCTGCCCCCAAACGGGACAGGGACCTGTATCACTTGACCTCTTGACTGCTGTACCCTATGTGTTTCGGCGTGCCCCTCTCCCCAAAACCCCCTCCACTCCTCCGCCCGCAGCACACCCAGCTTGGGGTCTGTGGTGACCCACATCTTGGGTTCAGGGCTGGCTCTGACCCGCAGGCTTTCAGTTCTAGATGAAGCATCTTGAGAATTTACCATGCGCCAGACCGTGTGAAGTTCTTAGGGACATCATCACCTGGTGATGCGGGCAGGTGATATCTCTATTCTAGAGAATTAAAACATGGAGGCCTGGAGAACTGACCAACTTGCCCTGGTGGAGAAAAGGCAAAACCGATGCTAGGTCAGCTGTGGGGGTGAAGCCCATGCCA
This sequence comes from Piliocolobus tephrosceles, assembly GCF_002776525.5. NCBI lineage: Eukaryota > Metazoa > Chordata > Mammalia > Primates > Cercopithecidae > Piliocolobus > Piliocolobus tephrosceles. Next base: position 91,670,989 of record NC_045447.1, on the reverse strand, counting down.
TTGCTGCTCCTCTGACCGTGAGCTCCTACGCCTGCCCCCCATGGCCAGGCCTTTGTGTTTGCAGCAGACCCAAACCTCCCTTGCTCATCTTGACTCAGTGTGTCCACGCCCTAGGATTTAGGTTGGCTGCCCTGGTGCCTCTGGCAGGTCTTCATCCAGCTCTTTTGGTCTCTCTGCAAAGGTCTGGGTAGGACATCCACTTTCAAACACAGAAAGAAAACAGTTGAAGGTTTGCCCAAGTTATGCCATGAGGCGAGGATCCCACCTCCTCAGACTTTCTAGAACGCTGTCAATACATTTGCTGTTTGAGGAACATTTTATCTTTCTTTCAGACCATGGTATCAGCTGTCAATTTTTCCACAAAGATTTCAACTTTTCTTCTTTCATCCCTTTTGAACAGGAATCTTCTCTTAAACCATCTGTCTATTTCATCTTTATTCCTTGTATAGGTGTCACCCTCCCAGAAAGCTTCAAGGAAAGAAAAAGTTGATCTAGTGAATGTAGTATGGAGAAGGCTCTAAGCCAGTATAGCCTTCAGACCTGGGCGGAAGAACCCCCTTACCCTTATCCCCTGGGTTTAAAGGGCCCAGTCTGGCCTTCTGGGGGTTGCGGGGGGTGTGCGCCTCCCCATAGACCTGGAAGTCTGTATGTCCAAGGGGGCTGGCTACCCAGAGATCATGCTGCCCCCTCCCTCCCAAGACCTGGATGGAATACCCAGCCCAAAGGGCCCCATACCACCTTCCAAGGCCTGAGCCCTAGAAAGGGCAGACCTGATCCCTGGACAGCTCACAAAGGGGCAGCTGTTTGCTGGGGCATAAAAGAGTTTGGAAATGTGGGCTGGATAGGAGGGGAGGGAGTCCCCGTGGGTGCCCAAGAGGCCCCTCTAGGAGAGAGGGAGCTTGGGTGGGGAAGGCAAGGGGCTCTGTTCATTGGCCAGGTCTGCTGTTTCTGTGTCTGGCCCATAACTCTGAAGGGTCTGAAAATTCTAAGTTGTCCCTGGCCTTCTAGGCTGCTATAAAGCTACTTTTGTCAAGGGAGGAGGAATACATGAGTTTGCTAGCTTGATTAACACTAGAAAATAACTAGGAGGGGGGGTTTTGTATTTTTGCCCTGAACCCCACAAACCAGAGGGATTTAGTTGCATATGTACTTTTTTTAAGGGCAGGCTGAACCCTATTTCATTTTGCAATGCTTTGATTTGTGTCAACATATGAAGTACAGTGTCCAGAATATACCAGGAGCTTGACAAACGCTGGCTCTCGCTTTGAAAAATTGTGCAGTCAGCTGAGCCATACTGTACTGGTAATAAGCCTGTTTGTTTGATGTAAAATGCTTGCATTGACACACAAAATAGGGGAGGAATGTTTGTAGGTAAATTGTTTGCCTGAAAGTCACATTCATCAGGGTGACCCAGGGTCTTCATTTCCCCAGGCCCTTGCTCCAGTCCTCCTCCTACCGCCTTGCGACACTGTCTGACCTCTGAACACCCCCCATTTTCATCTTGCCGAGTTGTGACTAGTATGTCCCCTTAGTGAAAACTTTCCTGTGAAAAATACAGTTTCCAAACCACACGGAGCTGTTCAGAACTCCAAGGATGGACTTCAAAACCTCTGATTTATTTCAGTCTGTACAGTCCTGGGGCACAGCTCCATTTCTTCTCAAGGAAGAGCCAGTGACTCAGAGGAGAGAGGAATTTTGGGGGAGGGTAGGCACTGTTTTGTCTGAAGTCATGCAACTTGAGTGAAAAATTCACCCATCTCTCTGGTAGGTGGATTAGAGCATCCACTGTTCAGGTGTCTCAGTTAAAAACCCCACTTTGCAAATGGAAGTTTGGAATCCTTTTGTGGAGCATGGGATGACCTCCAAAGCCACCGTCTCTTTCAAAATGAAGCATGCTTTTGCAACAAAATGATTTTAGGATGTATCCGAAGTGCAGTATCCTGTTTCTGCTTAATAAAAGCATGGGTTAGTGTCTACTAGGGAAAGATAAAAGCTGTTGTTTGGTTAAGGCTAATAATTGCAAGATGTTGGTGTGACGCCTTCTCATCAGAAAGAGATGGAGAAAATAAAGGAGATGGTTGAGTTTAGTAGAAAGAAATTTCTTTTCAGTTCCTTGCGTAAAAGTAGGACAAAAAAGTTCTGATAAGAACATTGGTGAGTACTGATCAGCATAGGGAGAAAGTGTCAGGACAATAGCTATTAAATAAGGGAAAATGATTTCTTTTATTGATTTTCCTATTAAATGCAGATTGGTGAAGTATGGCTTGTTAATTGGGTTGAATGTTTTAATTCTGGATGCAGACCTCACCTTGGAGCTCTCTGGAAGGAAGAGGAATTAGTATTTAACAGATACTGGCTGAATTAGTTTGCTAGGGCTGCCATAACAAAATACCACAGACTTGGGAGGCTTAAGCAAAGGAAGTTAATTTTCTCACAGTTGTGGAGCTGGAAGTCTAAGAGCAAGGTGTTGGCTTGGCAGGTTTGGTTTTTCTGGAGGCCTCTTTCCTTGGCTTGCAGACAGCTGCCTTCTCCCTGTGGCCTCACATGGCCTTTCTTCTGGGCATGCACATCCCTGTCTTTTTCTTTTTCTTTCTTTTTTTTTTTTTGACACTCTTTAGGTTGGAGTTCAGTAGTACAGTCACGGCTTCCTACAGCCTTGACCTCCTGGACTCAAGCAATCTTCCCACCTCAGCCTCCCTAGTAATTGGGATTACAGGTGTGAGCCACCATGCTGGGCTTATTTTTCTTTTTCTTAGCTTTTGTTGCCTAGGCTGGTCTCAAACTCCTGGGCTCAAATGATCCCTCTGCCTCAGCTTCTCAAAGTGTTGGGATTACAGGTGTGAGCCACTGTGCCGGGCCACTTCCTTTTATAAGGACACCTATTGTATTAGGGCTCCACTCATTTTAATCACCTCTTTAAAGACATTATCTTCAAATACGGTTACATTCTGAGGTACTAGTGGTTGGGATTTCAACGTGTAAGCTTTGGCGGGAGGACTAAATTCAGCCAGAAACAATAGTGTAGAGATGAAAAATGTAGATTCTTAGGCCAGTCTGCCTGGGTTTGAACCCTAGCCCTATAGTGTCTTAGCTGTGGACTGACTTCTCCAGGCTTTGGATGGCAGTGAGTGCTCAGTGTCAGCTGTCATCACTCTGTTTTTGAGTATCTTCAGGTCCTAGAAAGGTGTCGTTTTCCATTTTTAGTTGACCAACTGTGGGTTGCATAGAAGTTTGTATAAATTGTTCTGGTAGTGCTTTAATAGAAATGTTTTGCTTTGAGTTTCCCTTAGTGTTTTCTGAGCTTAAAATCTCTCTTCCTACTTACACTAAAAAAGTTGAAAATCTGGTCCCAAAAAGTTTTACTGGATTGGTTATAACAAGATCCCATTTTAGAATTAGCTATCATGTTCCTGGGCAGGAAGTCCATTCCAGAAAATGGTGCAAATAATGTGAGTTTCAACATAGAAAGTGACAACACTGGCTGGGTGCAGTGGCTCACCCTGTAATCCCAGCACTTTGGGAGGCTGAGGCGGGTGGATCAACTGAGGTCGGGAGTTCGAGACCAGCTGACCAACATGGAGAAACCCCGTCTCTACTAAAAATACAAAATTAGCCGGGCATGGTGGCACATGCCTGTAATCCCAGCTTCTCGGGAGGTTGAGGCAAGAGAATTGCTTGAACCTGGGAGGCAGAGGTTGCAGTGAGCTGAGTTTGTGCCATTGCACTCCAGCCTGGGCAACAAGAGCAAAACTCTGTCTCAGAAAAAAAAAAAGAAAAAGAAAGAAAGAAAAGAAAAGAAAGAAAATGACAACACCTTCCCACTCTGTGAATTCCCACTCTGTGAAGGAGAAAAGGAATGAAATGGTAAATATGCCCACGTTCCTTTATCTGAGCTTAGTTCAATGCAACATCCTTTTCCAAGGTGCCAGCCACAGTGCAGGGATTCCTTCCCAAGGGCTGAGTTGGAGAAGGACAGTTCACAAATAGCTGTTGTGAGGAAGATGGTCATAAAAGCTTAGATTAAGAGGTGGAACAGGCAGAGTGTAAAGGGGGAGCCTCTGGAGGAGGCATCATCTGAGTGGGCCCTGAACTATGGGGAGGGTAAAATGCAAACTGTTGTCTGCGTGTGGGGGCTTGGGAGAGACATGCAAAAACTCTCTTCACCATCTAGGGAAATTTCTGAGGATAGTAAATGGTGTTTTAAGGATCTGGGATCATATGAAGGATCCCTTGGGGGCCAGATTTCATTGAGTTTTTGTGTTTTGTTTTATTTTTTGTTTGTTTTTGAGACAGTCATGCTCTGTTGCCCAGGCTGGAATGCAGTGGCATGGTCACGGCTCACTGGAACCTCTGCCTCAGCCTCACAAGTAGCTGGGATTATAGGCATCCACTACCATGCCCAGCTAATTTTTTAATTTTTTTTTTTTTTTTTTTTTTTTTTTAGTAGAGACCGGGTTTCACCACGTTGGCCAGGCTGGTCTCAAACTCCTGACTTCGAGTGATCCGCCTGCCTCAGCCTCCCAAAGTGCTGGGATTACAGGCATGAGCCACAGTGCCTGGCCTGTGTTTTATTTTAACCAGTTATGGGAGTATTGTGTTCACTCTAAAATAGACATTAATACAAAAATGCTTGCTTTTTTGCCATAATATGCTTCAGAAAGGAGGATTGTGTGGTTTTGTCTGTGGCTTCTGTTCATCCTGGCTGGAGCAAACCAATCTCACCAGATAGCTTGCTTCCATCCATAACACAGCAGTTCCTGAGGCCTTTCAAGAGGCAAATGCACGTACCCCTTCTTCTGTCTACTTTTAAAGGAATATAGAATCTTTTGAAATACTGGACTTTTACCCTGTACACCTTTGCAAATCATCTTTATTGAATACAGTAAGTCAGCAGCCTGAAATGTACACTTTGAGTTTTGACAAATATATGATCATAATCTAGAAACACTTCCATCATCCCAGAAAGTTCCCTGTGCCTTTGCAGTCAATCTTTTTTTTTTCTTTTTTTTTTTTACTTTTTATTTGGAACTGATTTAAAATTTATAAAGAATTTGCAGGAATAAGGATAGCACAAACAACACAGGTATGCCCTCTTCCCTTGGCAATGTTTGAGGGTAAATTATATGTATTGTGGCCTTTTTTTCCCTAAACACTTCAGTGTGTTTTTCTGAAAATAGGGATAATCTCTTACATAAGCGCAGTACACTTATGAAATGTCAGTACATTTCACTTTGATGCAATATTTGTGTCCAATCTATTATACATATCCCAGTTTTGTAGGTTGACCCAGTAATGTCCTTAGTGGTGTTCCCCCACCTCCAGTACAAGGTCCAGGGGAGGCTCAGGGATTGCATTTGGTTCTCGTATCCTTTTAGTTTCTTTAATCTGAACTTTGCCACAAAGTCATTGCTTCTACGATTTGAATTTTTGAAAAATACAGTCTCCTCTCCCTTTTTTAACAGACGGTTTCTTATTTGGGATTTAACTGGTGATTTTCTTACGATTAGAGATTACAATTGTGCTTTTCTGGCTGGAACACTGGATACGTGCTGTTGTGTCCTTCTCGGGGGTGGCATGTGGAGGCACACCGTGTCCACCTGCCCCTCTGTGGTGGTGATAACTCTGATGACCTGGTGAAGATGTTGTCTGTTTTATCCACTGTATCATAATTTTGTGGAGTGACACTTTATAAGGTCATGTAAATACTCTGCTTCTTATCAAAATTGAGGGGTCATTGATGGTTTCCACCTGATCCAATCTATAATATGGTGTCTGCAGAATGATTTTCCAACTCCAGCACTCTCCACATTTACCAGTTGGCACTTGACATTCTACTGCAACAGCCTTACCTTTGCCCTTCCTTCCTTCCTTCCTTCCTCCCTCCCTCCCCTCCCCCTCCCCCCATGCAAATTCATAAATTCCTAGGTTTTTTTCCCTCAATGATTTTTGCTTCATTACTGTTCTTAATCATTTTGGTGCTCTAATTGTATCCGATTTGTGCAATGAGATCCTCTTCAAGCTGACTCCTGTGTCACTGTGACATGCCTCTGTCTTTTTTTTTTTTTTTTTTTTCTTGAGCATTTCATTGTTTTCTGGCATAACAACATGCCCCAGGCTCATCTTGTACCAATTCTTCTGCAGCTGGGGAAGAACTCAGCCATTTCTCAGAGGGGCTGTGGTTCCTTTTAGTGGAGAACTGGATCTTTTTAAAAAATGTTTAAGCCATTTGAAACAAAGCTATCAAGTCCCTAATTCAGATCAATTACTAGTACAGTATCCGTATACCAAAAGAATCAAGGTGCTAAATCATGTCATTAGAGGATGAAATTTTTGAGGCTTTAATAAGTCTTAAGCAGTGGGCAGATATAAAGTGGAAAAATCTGACAGTGGAGTTTGGCAAAAAGCAATGTAAATAAAGTCTTAATCCTCAAATGGTCTTTTTTGTTTGTTTTTCTTTTTAAAAGATGCCTTCTAGTCTATGTCATCTTTTGCTTTCTCATTTCCCATGATACTTAAACCACAAGGGGAAAATACCACTGTAACAACTCCCATCTGTAGGGCTATATGAAGGGAGGTCATGATATTGGGGAGTAGGAGAGGGATTATCAGTGAATTATTGCAGCAAAGCTAAGGTGATACTAAAGACAGTTGAAAATTAAAGAGGAGACAATAATTTATCAGAAGGATTGTCACCAGGGCGTCTCATGCAATTCAAAGAGGATTTGAATAATAGAGAAAGAGGAAGTGCCAGGGCAGTTGGGTTAGGGGACTCTTCCCTAGGCATAGCCATCAACAGGACTTGACTCCATCCCCTTCCAAGCTTGAGAGCTCTCTCCGCCGACGTTTAGCCAGGTCGTGGCATCAGGATGCACTCCTGGATCAATCAGTTCTGGCCAGGGGATGTGCATCGTGGACATGACTATCACCTGAGTGCAGATGGCCGGGGACTGGGATCCCTGTGAGCCAGGTAGCCACAGCTGCAAATACTGTTAGAGAAAGAAAATATACTAGCGCGAATCCAAGGGCTCTAAAGTTGGAAGGGACCACAAAAGCCTCTGCCAGAGCCCTCACATTCATTATGAAGATTGGCTCTCTGCTGATGGGTAAATTAGCCATACTGGCCAAGATTCTTGATTGTAGATCATGTAAGCAGAGTAATAATTTATTAGAGTGGAAGCAGGAAATAGAATTAATGGAAATTGGAGAGGAGGCTCAGCAAAAGGGCAGGATTTAAAGGACTCTGGACATAGCAAACACTAGTACCAGACAAGGCTGTTAAGGACACAGTCAGGGGACTCCACCACCTGCCAGTCACTGCTGCTGCTCGACACTTACATTCACAGCAGAGCTGCAAATCACCTGTGACCATCTTCTGCACCCTCGTGTCACTTTCCAAAACCTCCATCTGTCTGATTGTACTGAACTACCACATTGTTGGGGAGAGGCGGTGTGACATCGCGGTTAGGAGAATGTTCCTTGGGGCCAGCCTTGCTGGGTTTAAAATATAGGCTCTTCCACTGATAAACTGTGTGCATCCTTGAATGTACATTAGTTTCTTATTCTGTTAAAGGGGAATAACAACCCAATGAGGTAGATACTATTATAAGAATTAAATGAGTCATTTTTAGAGCGTTTAGAATAGTGCCTAGCACATAGTACTATTTATTTTAGGTGTTTGTTAAGTAAAATTCTGCCAGTCTTAGCTTTCTACCACAGGGAAAGGGGGTGGGCTGCTGCCTCCTACCTTTCTTGAAACCCTTCCCCCAGAAGATAAGTGCTCAGATGCTGGGCAGCTCAAAATTACAAAGATCCACAACAAAAATGTGAGATTTTCCATAAAATAGCTTTTCCTAAATGGATTGGTAAAGGCAGACTCAAAGAAAAACTAAATGTAAGCTTTCAGACAATGGAATCATGAAAAGAAAAGGAGGCAGATGTCTTTAAATATTAAGATATATTTAATATTGCTCCAGTTAGTTTGAATTTGTTTTTTAAAATCATGCCTTTATTCTACAGGGCTATGAAAATTTCACACATGTATCCTATTATCCCAGGAAACTCTCACAGCCCATCTGCCAGCATTGTCTCTGGTGTTAAACATTTGCCAAATCTCACCCCTTCTTCCCCTATCCAAAGCTGCAATTCACCTGCGTTATTGCAGTGTCCTCTTGATTTCCCACCCCACATTTGCCCTTCTTTGGTCCATTTAAAAACTTAGATTGTATTACTACCTTACTTAAATTCAGTGTCTTTTACTTACACTTGGAATAAATGCCAAATGCCTTCCTACTTCTCAGAATGTACACAGGGTCATTCTCCCACTGGTTCGCTGGGCTGAAGCCACACTCACCTTCTTTGTGTTCTTCAGACGCAACATTTGTTCCCTCTGGGTCTTTAAGCTTGCTCTTTTTTCTGCCTGGAACATTCTTTTCTGTTCCCCACTCTTGTTCCATGTACTTGGCTGTTTCTTCCTTATCTTCATGTCTTGGCTCAAAAATTCTTCTCTTGACAAGGCCTTTCCAGATCATACTACCTGAAATCATCCTTGCACCGTTTACTCTTAGTTGTCTGGTTGTATAACTTGACTTTATTTCTTCATAGCTGTTATCTTGGAATTTACCTGATATTCTTACTCTTATTTGCTTACTTGTTGGCTTGTCTGACCCCCAATAGATTGCAAGCTCCGTGAGAGTGGGACTGTGCTGTCTTGTTCGTGTGTCCTGGCTCCTGAACCAGTTTTGTGCCTGGTGCAGTGTTTCAATAATGACTGGACGGTACAGTGTGAGCACTGAAAGCCAGAATGATACTTGACCAATCTGAAATGAGATAGGCTAGTTGACTATCAAATATGAAATATTCTTCCATGAATACATGTTGATATACCCATGTTACAGAACAAGCAAGTGCTCTTGATCATTCAGAGTCCTGTTAATTACTTCATTATAAGACTACATTTGATATTTAATATATTGATCTTCCAGTATTTTTTCAGAATAAACTTGCATATATAAAACCAGGCAGTGGCAATAAAAGCTAAAGTTTTCTAGAATATGAACACAAAAGTATTACCTATGTGATATGCCTCCTGCTGGTACTCAGTATTAACAACAAAAACAATTTTTCTTTTCATGGTTTACTGAAGCCTTGACCTCCTGTGCTCAAGCAATCCTTCCACCTCTGCCTCCCGAGTAGCTGGGATTACAGGCATGCCACCACAACCGGCTAAGTTTTACATATTTCTTGGGATATGGGGTCTTGCTATTGCCCAGGCTGGTTTTGAACTCCTAGTATCAAGCGACCTTCTTACCTCAGTCCTCCAGCATCATTGGAATTATAGGCATGAGCCACTGCACCCGTCTCAACAATTTTAACAATAGAATAGATAAGTTAAAATATACTTAAGAAAATTACTTATGAGGTTGCTGATAGGATACAGAAATTCATTCCATATGTGGTTTGAATTGTGCAAAATTTAAATTTTCTCTGAAGTTGATGGATGAGGTGAGGTCAACATCTACTCAATTAATGGCCACTGCAGGTTTCAGGGCCAGGTCTCCTGTTTTTTTCCTTTTTCACTGTGTGCTTCTTAGGTTTAAAGAGTCCATTACAGCAAGAGTCAAGGTAAAGGAGACAGTGATATTCTTGGAATTGTGGAACAGAAAGGAAATTAATAGCAAAGAACAGTGAAAAGTGGTAAAACTTAGGAAGTTGAAAGTTCAAGCCAGCAGAAATCTGATTAGTTCATGACCCAGTACCTCATAATGGGAACTATTTTTTTTCTTCAAGAAGTTAGTACTCCAGGAGCTGTAAACACCACCGGTAAACGTGTTTTGAGTCCATAGCTCTTCTCCCACCTCCTCTTTCCCCAGATCCAAGAAGTAGTGCCCATTGCACTGCCAAATCTGCTATCTGGGCTCAGGCCATTCATCTACCATTGTGAGGTCCTGACGGAACTACCATGTACATCCCAGAAGGGCACGTACAGAAGACAGTCAACAGCATGAAGACCCTGCTGGCGCTCCTTCTCAGAGTGGCGACCTGATGTGTGGCCAGAACTTGGCACCATGAGATGAGCAGTATGTTTAGGCTCTGGGAACTGAGTTTCTTTTTTTGGTGAGGGGAGGCTCTGAGTTATTGGGTATATGACCAGGAGCAAGACATTTCCTCTGAACCTCAGGGTCCTTACCTGTAAAATGAAAAGGTTGGATCAGATGACCTCTGGGGTCTTTCAAATTCTGTCATCAGATGTTTTCTACAGGTGGTTCTTAAAGTGTGTTCCCAGGATCTGCAGCATTGGCATCAGCACCTCCTGGGACCTTGTTAGAAATGCAGTCTCTTGACTCCCCATCTTAGCTGTCTGAAGCAGAACTTCTGGAGTGGAGTCAGCAATCTGTAGTTTAATAAGCTCTCCAGGTGATCCTAATACACACTCAAGTTTGAAAACCTCTGTTTTATGGCATTGGCCTGGAACTCAGGAGCTGGTCAGCCTCTGATTGTCACACTGGGCTTTCAGCAGACTTCCAGGATGCCCCTGAGACTAATCTGTCTAGGGAATGCTTTGTTTGCTTGCAGGTGAAGAAATCTCTCCCTCGTCAATTTGATGAAGGGACTTTGAGGGCTAAGCTGGGTAATTTGTAGGGGTCTTTTTGCATTTGTCCCAAGGTGCCAGGTTGGTAGACAGAGGAAGAGCAAGCACCTATGTATGTTTTACCTTGGCAAGAATTATTTTAAAAAGTAGCAAATGATCATGTTTGCACAGATCCTTGTACTTGCATGTACTCTTCAGAAAGTTGTGCTTCTAAAAACTTCAATGATCTTATGGCTAATAACCATTAGGTAGTTATATTTCTATTAATGAACTTAGTTGTGCTGAGGAACCATATTCTAGTACGAGCCATCATATATCAGTCTTCTCATTGAAAATTCACTCTCCGTGGAACATTGGCTGGTGCTGTGGTTTGAATGTTCATCTCCTTCAAATCTCATGTTGAAATTTGATCCCCAGTGTTGGAGGTGGGACCTCTTGTGAGGTGTTTAGGTCGTGGGATTGAATCCCTCAAGAACAGATGAGTGCCCTCTCTTGGGAGTGAGTTATCTCTATTAATTCTTGAGACAGCTGGTTGTTCAAAAGAGCCTGGCACTTCCCTACCTCTCTCTTGCTTCCTCTCTTACCATGTGATCTTCCTCCTTCCCTCCCTCTCTCCCTTCCTTCCTTCTTTCCTTCCTTCCTTTGTATTTGTGAGACAGGGTCTCACTCTGTTGCCTAGGCTGTAGTGCGGTGGTGTGATCAACTTCTGTCTCAAACTTTTGGGTTCAAGGGATCCTCCCACTTCAGCCTCCTGAGTAGCTGGGACTATAGGTGCATCAATATGCCCAGCTTGCTTTATCTATCTATCTATCTATCTATCTATCTATCTATCTATCTATCTAT
>NC_045447.1:91649597-91659548 GCF_002776525.5 Piliocolobus tephrosceles | reverse complement strand
TATCTATCTATCTATCTATCTATCTATCTATCTATCTATCTATCTATCTATCTTAGAGAAAAGGTCTCCCTGTGTTGCCCAGGCTGGTCTTGAACTGCTGGCCTCAAGCAATCCTCCTGCCTCAGCCTCCCATAGCACTGAAGATTATAGGCATGAGCCAGCCCATTGTCTTATATCTTCAAAAAGACTTTTCCTAGTAATTATACATGGTAAGATTTTGATATGTAACCCAAACTACAGTTGAGAAATTTGTAAATTGTTCTTTACTGTTGCTTTACTCTGAAACACTTCACTCACCAGAATCCAGGGTCTTTTTTCATTCTTTTTATATTATACCTAACACTAATAATGGAAAAGGCAATATTAAAGTGTAACATTTATACATTCAGTCATTATTCTAGGTACTTTAATGAGTGATTTTGTTTATTCCTCATCATGTTTGAGGTAGAGGCAGTAGTATCCTCTCCATTCTACAGATGGGAAAATTGAGGCCTATCCCATGGCAAGATTCACTGGCCAGAGTGGTGCCAGGGTTTGAATCCAGGTGGTTCTTAATCACAGTTCTGCTTCTGTCTCCCAGAGCCAGACAGCTCACCTAAATCTACCCCATTGGGGCAAATCTCTGCTGTGCCCACCTCTTGTCATCCTCTCTGCCATTCTTTTCTCCACCATCTCCTATCTGAATTGCTATATGTATCTACCATTCCCTAGCCCCAAATTCACTCTTCACTCTGCTAGCCAGAGTGACCTTTTAAAAATGTAAATTGGATTGTTTTTCTGCTCAGAACCTTTCTATATCTTGGGTGCAAATTTAAATCTGTGCATGGCCTGTGAGACCCTCTATCTGTCCCCTAATGACCCTCTGCCATTATTCTCCATGATTATTTAGTTTTGGCCACAGGACCATCTTTTAGAATCTTCAGTGGGCCAGACTCATCCTACTTAGGCCTCTGCACATGCCAATCTGTCTGCCTACAACACTCGTTTCTGCTGGTCTTCTAGTGAACTGATACTCATTTTGAGATGCATCTTAAATATCTCTTCCTCCTGGAAGCCTTTGCTGTATCCCCAGTCCAAACTAAGTTCCTCAGAATATTTCTCCCATAGCACCTTCCACGTTTCTTTTAAAAAATAGTGCTTATCCTAGTTTGAAATTGTACTTACCATCCTTCTTCTCTGCTAGCCTCTAAGTTTTATGAGTGTAGAGACTATTGTGACATGAGAATCCTCAACATCTTGTATAGTGCCTGGGTGTTTCATAACATTTGCTAAATGGAGAAATACATGACTGTTACAGGATCTCTGGGGTATTGTTTTTCTGTCTGGAAACCTCTGTGGCTGGTGGTGCCTTTGCCTGAATTTTGTTAAGGCCCGCTGAGCTTGTTTTGCTCATTTGGCCTGGCAAACTGAGCTTGGCTCTTGATAACAATGTATCTGGAAATTCTTTCCAAATCTTATGCAATCCTAAGGCAGAAAAATTAGACCCTATTTTGGTGGAAAGGGTATAGGATGATGCTGTGGGCCAGTTGGTGAGCAATGCTCTGTTGATGCCTCTCATCCTCCCATCTTCATCAGTATTGTAGTGGGATACAACTGTTTTCTCTGCAGCCGAGTTTTCAAATATTTGATAGGGTCTTTCGGTGTGCAAAGAGACATTTGTAGCTGCATGTTTTAGTTGATACTGACTTTATTAGAGTGGAATATAAACTTTAAAAACTAGTTTTTCTAAGGTTTTAATGTTCATTTTAATTTTTATAAATCTAGTAATTTTTTACATATAAAAATTAAAGGGATGTTTCTTAAACCTTTGATTAGTTTTCAATGTACTGCTGTTTGCTTCACTTATTAATTCAGTTAGTTAAATTATTACATTTTCTTTAAACATTTTTAAACCTATTTACACATTTTAAAAACCCAGTTATCCTCAAATATTTTAAACCTCCGGAAAAAGCTGACAAGCAAAATCGAAGCAGTTAAGTGATTCTGGTAGATCGATTAAATAAATCTTACTCTTTTGGCCAGGTATGGTGGCTCATGTCTATAGTCCTAGGACTTTAGGAGGCCAGGGCGGGAAGATTGCTTGAGACCAGGAGTTTGAGACCAGCTTGGGAAGCATGGAGAAACCCCATCTCTACAAAAAGTACAAAAATTAGCTGGGCCTGGTAGCACACATTTGTAGTCCCAGTTACTCGGGGGGCTGAAGTGGGAAGATCACTTGAGCTCAGGAAGTTGAAGCTGCAATGAGCCTCAACATTTTGCTAATCAAGCCACTGCACTCCAACCTGGGTGACAGAGTGAAACTTCATCTAAAAAAAAAACAAACCCACAAGACCGTACTCTCTTAATTCTAAACATTCTAATATTGTTTCTAAATGTAATCAAATAATCACATTTATACTGCTAAATCATAAACTAATCACAACTCTGATAAATTATTTAATATCAGATTTACATACCATAAATAAGGACAAGATTTAAAAAATTCGGTGCTGACTCATGTTTACTATACTTTAAAGTTCAACTCAAGAGGATTTTTTTTTTTAATACGTTAGGTTCTAGGGTACATGTGCAGAACGTGCAGGCTTGTTACATAGGTATACACGTGTCATGGTGGTATGCTGCACCCATCAACCCATCATCTACATTAAGTATTTCTTCTAATGCTATCCCTTCCTTAGCCCCCTAACCACTGACAGACCCTGGTATGTGATGTTCCCCTCCCTGTGTCCATGTGTTCTCATTATTCAATTCCCACTTATGAGTGAGAACAGGCTGTGCTTGGTTTTCTTTTCCTCTGTCAGTTTGCTGAGAATGATGATTTCCAGCTTCATCCATGTCCCTGCAAAAGACATGCACTCATCCTTTTTATGGCTGCATAGTATTCCATGGTGTATATGTGCCACATTTTCTTTATCCAGTCTAGCATTTGGGTTGGTTCCAAGTCTTCGCTATTGTGAATAGTTGCTGCAACAAACATACATGTGCATGTGTCTTTATAGTAGAATGATTTATAATCCTTTGGGTATATACCCAGTAATGGGATTGCTGGGTCAAATGGTATTTCTGGTTCTAGATCCTTGAGGAATCGCCACACTGTCTTCCACAATGGTTGAACTAATTTACACTCCCACCAACAGTGTAAAGTGTTCCTATTTCTCCACATCCTCTCCAGCACCTGTTGTTTCCTGATTTTTTAATGATCGCCATTGTAACTGGTGTGAGATGGTATCTCATTGTGGTTTTGATTTGCATTTCTCTAATGACTAGTGATGATGAGCTTTTTTTCATAGGGTTGTTGGCCGCATAAATATCTTGAGAAGTGTCTGTTCATATCCTTTGGCCACTTTTTGATGGGGTTGTTTTTTTCTTGTAAATGTGTTTAAATTCCTTATAGATTCTGGATATGAGCCCTTTGTCAGATGGATCGATTGCAAAAATTCTCTTCCATTCTGTAGCTTGCTTGTTACTCTTATGATAGTTTTTTGTTGTGCAGAAGCAGTTCAGTTTAATTTGATCCCATTTGTCAATTTTGACTTTTGTTGCCATTGCTTTTAGTGCTTTAGTCAGGAAGTCTTTGCCCATGTCTGTGTCCTACATGGTATTGCCTAGGTTTTCTTCTAGGGTTTTTATGATTTTAGATCTTAGGTTTAAGTCTTTAATCCATCTTGAGTTAATTTTTGTATAAGGTGCAAGGAAGGGGTCCAGTTTCAGTTTTCTGCATATGGCTAGCCAGTTTTCCCAGCACCATTTATTAAATAGGGAATTCTTACCCGATTGCTTTTTTTTTTTTTGTCAGGTTGGTCAAAGATCAGATGCTTGTGGATGTGCAGTGTGATTCCTGAGGCCTCTGTTCTGTTCCATTGATCTATATATCTGTTTTGGTACCAGTACCATGCTGTTCTGGTTACTGTAGCCTTGTAGTAGAGTTTGAAGTCAGGTAGTGTGATGCCTCCAGCTTTGTTCTTTTTGCTTAGGATTGTCTTGGCTATATGGGCTCTTTTTTGCTTCCATATGAAATTTAAAGTAGTTTTTTCTAATTGTGTGAAGAAAGTCAATGGTAGCTTGATGGGGATAACATTGAATCTATAAATTACTTTGAGCAATATGGCCATTTTCACAATATTGGTTCTTTTTTTTTAAATTATACTTTAAGTTCTAGGGTACATGTACACAATGTGCAGGTTTGTTATATATGTATACATGTGCCATGTTGGTGTGCTGCACCCATTAACTCGTCATTTACATTAGATATTTCTCCTAATGCTCTCCCTCCCCCATCCCCTCACCCCACTATAGGCCCCAGTGTGTGATGTTCCCCACCCTGTGTCCAAGTGTTGTCATTGTTCAATTCCCACCTGTGAGTGAGAACATGCAGTGTTTGGTTTTCTGTCCTGGGGACAGTTTGCTCGGAATGATGGTTTCCAGCTTCATCCATGTCCCTACAAAGAACATGAACTCATCCTTTTTTTATGGCTGCATAGTATTTCATGGTGTGTATGTGCCACATTTTCTTAATCCAGTCTATCATTGATGGACATTTGTGTTGGTTCCAAGTCTTTGGTTCTTCCTATCCATGAGCATGGAATGTCTTTCCATTTGTTTGTGTCCTCTCTTACTCCCTTGAGCAGTGGTTTGTAGTTCTCCCTGAAGATGTCCTTCACATACCTTATAAGTTGTATTCCTAGGTATTTTATTCTCTTTGTAGCAATTGTGAATGGGAGTTCACTCATGATTTGGTTTTCTGTTTGTCTATTACTGGTATATAGGAATGCTTGTGAGTTTTGCACATTGATTTTGTATCCTGAGACTTTGCCAAAGTTGCTAATCAGCTTAAGGAGATTTTGGGCTGAGGCATTGAGGTTTTCTAAATATGTAATCATGTCATCTGCAAACAGGGACAATTTGACTTCCTCTCCTCCTATTTGAATACCCTTTATTTCTTTCTCTTGCCTGATTGCCCTGGCCAGAATTTCCAATACGATGTTGAATAGGAGTGGTGAGAGAGGGCATCCTTGTCTTGTGCTGGTTTTTAAAAGGAATGCTTCCAGCTTTTGCCCATTCAGTATGATATTGGGTGTGGGTTTGTCATAAATAGCTGTTATTATTTTGAGATACGTTCCATCAATACCTAGCTTATTGAGAGTTTTTAGCATGAAGGGGTGTTCAGTTTTATTGAAGGCCTTTTCTGCATCTATTGAGATAATCATGTGGTTTTTGTCTTTGGTTCTGTTTATGTGATGGATTACATTTATTAATTTGCATACGTTGAACCAGCCTTGCATCCTGGGGTGAAGCCAACTTGGATCATGGTGGATAAGCTTTTTGATGTGCTGCTGGATTCGGTTTGCCACTATTTTATTGAGGATTTTTGCATTGATGTTCATCAGGGATATTGACCTAAAATTCTCTTTTAGTGTTGTGTCTCTGCCAGGTTTTGGTATCAGGATGATCCTGGCCTCGTAAAATGAGTTAGGGAGGAGTCCCTCTTTTTCTGTTTTTTGGAATAGTTTCAGAAGGAATGGTACCAGCTCCTTTTTGTACCTCTGGTAGAATTTGGCTGTGAATCCATCTGGTCTTGGCCTTTTTTTTAGTTGGTAGGCTATTAATTACTGCCTCAATTTCAGAACCTGTTATTAGTCTATTCAGGGATTCAACTTTTTCTGGTTTAGTCTTGGGAAGGTATATGTGTCCAGAAATTTATGAATTTCTTCTAGATTTTCTAGTTTATTTGCGTAAAGGTGTTTATAGTATTCTCTGATGGTAGCTTGTATTTCTGTGGGATCAGTGGTGATATCCCCTTTATCATCTTTTATTGTGTCTATTTGATTCTTCTCTCTTTTCTTCTTTATTAGTCTGGATAGCAGTCTATCTGTTTTCTTAATCTTTTCAAAAAACCAGCTCCTGGATTCATTGATTTTTTTTTTTGAAGGGTTATTCATGTCTCTATCTCCTTTAGTTCTGCTCTGATCTTAGTTGTTTCTTGTCTTCTGCTCACTTTTGAGTTTGTTTGCTCTTACTTCTCTGGTTCTTTTCATCATGATGTTAGGGTGTCGATTTTAGATCTTTCCCACTTTCTCCTGTGGGCATTTAGTGCCATAAATTTACCTCTAAACACTGCTGTAGCGGTGCCACAGAGATTCTGGTACATTGTGTGTTCTCATTGCTTTCACATAACTTATTTATTTCTGCTTTAATTTCGTTATTCACCTAGTAGTCATTCAGGAGCAGGTTGTTCAGTTTCCATGTAGTTGTGTGATTTTGAGTGAGTTTCTTAATCCTGAGTTCTAATTTGGTTGCACTGTGATCTGAGAGACTGTTTGTTATGATTTCAGTTCTTTTGCATTTGCTGAGGAGTGTTTTACTTCCAATTAATGGTCAATTTTAAACTAAATGCAATGTGGTGCTGAGAAGAATGTATATTCTGTTGATTTGGGGTGGAGGGTTTGGTAGATGTCTATTAGGTCTGCTTTGTCCAGAGCTGAGTTCAAGTCCTGAATATCATTGTTAATTTTCTGTCTCATTGATCTAATATTGACAGTGGGGTGTTAAAGTATCCCACTATTATTGTGTGGGAGTCTAGGCTCTTTGTAGGTCTCTAAGAACTTGCTTTATGAATCTGGTGTTCCTGTATTGGGTGCATGTATAGTTAGGATAGTTAGCTCTTCTTTTTGCAGTGATCCCTTTATCATTATGTAATGCCCTTATTTGTCTCTTTTGATCTTTGTTGGTTTAAGGTCTGTTTTATCAGAGACTAGGATTGCAACCCCTGCTATTTTTTTGCTTTCCATTTACTTGGTAAATATTTTTCCATCCCTTTATTTTGGGCCTATGTGTGTTTTCACACGTGAGATGGGTCTCCTGAATACAGCACACGGATGGGTCTTGGCTCTTTATCCAATTGGCCAGTCTGTCTTTTAATTGGGACATTTAACCAATTTACATTTAAGGTTAATATTGTTATGTGTGAATTTGATCCTGTTACTATGATGCTATCTGGTTATTTTGCTCATTAGTTAGTGCAGTTTCTTCATACTGTCAATGGTCTTTACAATTTGGTATGTTTTTGCAGTGGTTGGTACTGGTTTTTCCTTTCTGTATCTAGTGCTTCCTTCAGGAGCTCTTCTAAGGCAGGCTTGGTGGTGCCAAAATCTCTCAGCATTTGCTTGTCTGTAAAGGATTTTATTTCTCCTTCACTTATGAAGCTTAGTTTGGCTGGATATGAAATTCTGAGTTGAAAATTCTTTAAGAATGTTGAATACTGGTCCCCACTGCCTTCTGGCTTGTAGGCTTTCTGCAGAGAGATCCCCTGTTAGTCTGATGGGCTTCCCTTTGTGGGTAACCTGACCTTTCTCTCTGGCTGCCCTTAACATTTTTTTTCTTCATTTCAACCTTGGTGAATCTGACAATTGTGTGTCTTGGGGTTGCTCTTCTTCAGGAGTATCTTTGTGGTGTTCTCTGTATTTCCTGAATTTGAATGTTAGCCTGTCTTGCTAGGTTGGGGAAATTCTCCTGGATAATATCCTGAAGAGTGTTTTCCAATTTAGTTCCATTCTCCCCGTCACTTTTAGGTACACCAGTTAAATGTAGGTTTGGTCTTTTCATGTAGTCCCGTATTTCTTGGAGGCTTTGTTCATTCCTTTTCATTCTTTTTTCTCTAATCTTGTCTTCATGCTTTATTTCGTTAAGTTGATTTTCAATCTCTGATATCCTTTCTTCCGCTTGATTGATTCGGCTATTGATACTTGTGTATGCTTCATGAAGTTCTCGTGCTGTGTTTCTCAGCTCCATCAGGTCATTTATGTTCTTCTCTAAACTGTTTATTCTAGTTAGCAATTCGTCTAACCTTTTTTTCAAAGTTCTTAGCTTCCTTACATTGGGTTAGAACATGTTCTTTCAGCTCAGAGGAGTTTGTTGTTACCCACCTTCTGAAGCCTACTTCTGTCAGTTCGTCAAATTCATCCATCCAATTTTGTTCCCTTGCTGGCAAGGAGTTGTGATCCTTTGGAGAAGAGGCATTCTGGTTTTTGGAATTTTCAGCCATTTTGTGCTGGTTTTTCCTCATCTTCATGAATTTCTCTACCTTTGGTCTTTGATGTCGGTGACCTTTGGATGGGGTCTCTGAGTGGACATGCTCTTCCTTTCTGTTTGTTAGTTTTCCTTCTAACAGTCAGGTCCCTCTGCTGCAGGTCTGCTGGAGTTTGCTGCAGGTCCACTCCAGACCCTGTTTGCCTGGGTATCACCATCCAAGGCTGCAGAACATCAAAGATTGCAGCTTGTTTCTTCCTCTGGAAGCTTCTTCCCAGAGGGGCACCCACCAGATGCCAGCTGGAGTTCTCCTGTATGAGATGTCTGTCAACCCCTGCTGGCAAGTGTCTCCCAGTCAAGAGGCATGGGGGTCAGGGACCCACTTGAGGAGGCAGTCTGTCGCTTAGCAGAGCTTGAGCACTGTGCTGGGAGATCCGCCGCCCTCTTCAGAGCTGGCAGGCAGGAACATTTAAGTTTGCTGAAGCTGCACCCACAGCCGCCCCTTCCCCCAGGTGCTCTGTCCCAGGGAGATGGGAGTTTTACCTATAAGCCCCTGACTGGGGCTGCTGCCTTTCTTTCAGAGATGCCCTGTCCAGAGAGGAGGAATCTAGAGAGGCAGTCTGGCCACAGCGGCTTTGCAGCACTGTGGTGGGCTCTGCCCGGTTGGAACTTCCCTGCTGCTTTGTTTACACTGTGAGGGAGAAGTCTCTACTCAAACCTCAGTAATGGTGGATGCCCCTCCGCCGCCCCAAGCTTGAGTGTCCCAGGTCAACCTCAGACTGCTGTGCTGGCAGTGAGAATTTCAAGCCAGTGGATCTTAGCTTGCTGGGCTCCGTGGGGGTGGGATCCTCTGAGTTAAACCACTTGGCTCCCTGGCTTCAGCCCCCTTTCCAGGGGAGTGAACAGTTCTGTCTCACTAGTGTTTCAGGCACCACTGAGGTATGAAAAAACACTGCATTTAGCTCAGTGTCTGCCCAAACAACTGCCCAGTTTTGTGCTTCAAACCAATGGCCCTGGTGCTGTAGGCACCCGAGGGAATCTCCTGGTCCTGTAGGCACCCGAGGAAATCTTCTGGTCTGTGGGTTTCAAAGACCATGGGAAAAATGTAGTATCAGGGCTGGAATGCACCCTTCCTCACGGCATAGTCCCTCAGGGCTTCCCTTGGCTAGGGGAGGGAGTTCCCCAACTCCTTGCACTTCCCAGGTGAGGCAATGCCCCACCCTGCTTTGGCTCACCTTCCGTGGACTGCACCCACTCTAACCAGTCCCAATGAGATGAGCCAGGGACCTCAGTTTGAAATGCAGAAATCACGTGCCTTCTGCATTGATCTTACTGGGAACTGCAGACTGGAGCTGTTCCTATTTGGCCATCTTACCAGCCACTGCGAGAGTATTATTAATATGTGTTTGATTTACTTGTTCTTATTCCTTCTCCTTTGTGGGACTTGCAAAATTCAATCCAATTAGGAAGAGATTTACAATTTCAGCCCAAGAGTTAGGATGATTCTTCAAGTTCATACATTTTCTTACAGCCCAAAGCATCACTTATTTTTTTTATTCCAGTTTTTACCATTTCAATTTTTTTCTTTTTTTCTTTTTTTTTTTTTGAGACAGTGTCTCACTCTTTTTCCCATGCTGGAGTGCAGTGGTGCTGTCTTGGTTCACTGCAACCTCTGCCTCCCCAGTTCAAGCGATTCTTCTGCTCTCAGCCTCCTGAGTAGCTGGAACTACAGGCGTGCACCACCACACCTGGCTAATTTTTGTATTTTTAGTAGAGTCGGGCTTTCACCATGTTGGCCAAGTTGGCCTTAAACTCCTGACCTTAGGTGATCGGCTCATCTTGGCCTTCCAAAGTGCTGGGATTACAGTCATGAGCCACCTGTGCCCCACATGAAACTGAAACAATTCTTTTTTTTTTTTTTTTTTT
>NC_045447.1:91647347-91649497 GCF_002776525.5 Piliocolobus tephrosceles | reverse complement strand
TTTCACCATGTTAGCCAGGATGGTCTCAATCTCCTGACCTTGTGATCTGCCTGACTTGGCCTCCCAAAGTGCTGGGATTACGGGTGTCAGTGTTTTTGTATTTTTAGTAGAGATGGGGTTTCACCGTTTTAGCCAGGATGATCTCGATCTCCTGACCCTGTGATCCGCCCGCCTCAGCCTCCCAAAGTGCTGGGATTATAGGCATGAGCCACCGCGCCCGGCCGAAAAAAATGTTTTTAATCATGTAATTTAAAGATTCCATTCTGTACCCACACCCATCTACAATAGCAACTAGTTTCTTTGTTGTCTAACTTGTGTTGAAGGGGTTCTACACTTTCTAAGTTCTTTTAGCTGCCTCACAACAAATATTTCTTGTTATTTTGCTGTTCCTTACATTTGAAGAGAAAAATTAGATCTCGGTTTCAAGAGGTAAGAGATATGAGGTCATTTCTTTTTTGTTGTTGTTGTTACTTTCAAAGACTGTGCACATGAGGTCATTTCTTAATGCTTGTTCATATTCTGATTTGCATATTCTGTATTCAAACTCATCAGTCTAATATTGTTTACACGTTTCTTCTCTTTCTTTTAAACATTTAAGCTATTTAAGAATTAATTAGGTCTGGTGTAGTGACTCATGCCTGTAATCCCAGAACTTTGGGATGTTGAGGTGGGAGAATTGCTTGAGGCAAGGGATTCAAGGTTGCAGTGAGCTATGATCACACCATTGCACTCTAGCCTGGGCAACAGAGTGAGACCCTGTCTTAATAAAAAGAAAATGAATTAACGAGCAATATGAAATAGAGCAAATGAAATATAAAGCACTAGTCATACACAATAGGCCTATCAAAAACTCCACAGGCTGGCAGCCTTCAAAGCAAGTATTTGTGTTTACATGCTGCTTCTTTGTTCTATAACGCCTAAAAGTCAATGATATCATCCCTTTTAAAATCTCTCTGCTTTTTTTTTTTTTGTTTATATGGAATTGCAGATGGTCTACAGGTAGCTCCTGTGTCCGAAAACTGCTTGAGCTTCCCCTAACCATCTTCAAATTGCCATTCATTTAGGGTAATGATGAAGTCTCTCTCTTGCCTAATAATTTAATTTGTGTCCATATTAGTAGGCAGGGCAGGTGGAGGAAATGAGAAAGAGGCTTTAATTTGTTTTACGTAAGCCAACCAGGATAAGATTGAACACTAAACATAGTGTCTATCAATTAGGCATGGTCTGGTGAAGCCAATTTATTCTGTGTGTGTGTGTGCATGCGCTTGCACGCACACTTACCCATACCATTCAAAAAACACCAGATAATTTGAAATTAGCACTTAAAAGGCAATTTGAATTTGCCATTAGGCTAACTAAACCAGTTCTGTCTACAATGTAATTGTATCTTGGTGCAAACCAGAAAATGACCAAAAATTTACCATCCAAGAAAATTAACTTCATTTGTTTACAGTGTTCATTTTGAGAATCCAAAATTTCTGTTTAAAGTCATCTTTGCTGGGCGCAGTGGCTCACACCTGTAATCACAGCACATTGGGAGGCTGAGGCAGGCAGATTGCTTGAGTCCAGGAGTTTGAGACCAGCCTGGTCAACATGGCAAAACTCCGTCTCTACAAAACGTATAAAAATTGGCTGAACGTGGTGGCATGCTCCTGTGGTCCCAGCTACATGGGAAGCTGAGGTGGGAGGGTCACTTGAGCCTGGGAGGTGGCGATTGCAGTGAGCTGAGATTGTGCCACTGCACTCCAGCCTGGGTGATGGGAGTGAGACCCTGTCTAAAGAAAAAAAAAGTCATTTTTTAAAATTGTATTTAAGGAGAATCATGTTGGCCAAACAGAAAGGGAATTTTTTTTTTTTTTTTTAAACAGAGTCTCCCTCTGTTGCCCAGGCTGGAGTGCAGTGGCGCAATCTCAGCTCACTGCAATCTCCACCTCCTGGGTTCAAGTAAATTATCCTGTCTCAGCCTCCGGAGTAGCTGGGACTGCAGGTGCGCACCACCATGCCCAGTTAATTTTTGTATTTTTAGTAGAGACAGGAGTTCACCATGCTGGCCAGGCTGGTCTTGAACTCCTGACCTCGTGATCCACCCGCCTCAGCCACCCAAAGTGCTGGGATTACAAGCGTGAACCACCATGCCCAGCAACGGATTT
>NC_045447.1:91644391-91647337 GCF_002776525.5 Piliocolobus tephrosceles | reverse complement strand
AAGTGCTGGGATTACAAGCGTGAACCACCATGCCCAGCAACGGATTTGTTTTTAATTATTAGGAGGGTTAGGAAAACTTAAAGAATGTTAATTATATTATGATATCTGCTAGAGCTCTAATTAGAAATATTGTTCCTAATTTGTATTTTATCTGGAATTGTAAGCATTCCTTATTATACTTGCTGCATCATCTGTTTGATGAATTGCTTTTCCCTTTAATACTTTTAAACTTTCAGTCACCTGGAAAAGCTGGATGTTGTCTAAAGCCTTGTGGATGAGTTGCCAGAAATCTTTGGTATAAATCCCAGTATGGCTTCTAATGCACATGGTGACCTTCAACAAGTCACAAAGTCACAGAAGCTCCTCATCAGTAAAGTGAAAAGGCTGGATTTGGCAGTCTCTAAATTCTTCCAGCCCTGAGTTTCCATGGTAACTCTTCAACCATAGTGGAAGGCTTAGTTACCTTGATCATTCAAGGCAGACAGACTGTGTGTGTGTGTGCGTGTGCACGTAGTGTGCCTCCAGTGTAACTCAGGAAATAATATCTAGTTGCTGCTTGACTTGGTTACAAATGGTAGAAATAGATTTCTTTATATTTCTTTGTTCTCTGTGTTTGAATTTTTATGTAACAAGAGGCTTTACATGTGCAGTAATCTCAGTGTATTAAAACAGATTTGTCAGGGACAGAAATGAATTGGTAGTCTGACTGGTACTTCTAATTGCAGAATTATCTAGTAGCATAAAAATGACTTATGGACTGACACATTGTCACTAGTTAAAAATCTAGATTCAATGTACTCTAAAATATATGAACATTTAATAGTAATAATAGCAATAACATTATGTAGTGCTGACTATATGCCAGACACCATTCTGAGGGTTTCAGTTCATTTCATCCTTACAAGTTGTTGTGGTATGCACTATACTTTCTCCGTTTTACTGATGAGGAAACTGAGCTAAAGAAAGATGAAATGAGCTACCCCATGTCACACAGTACTAAATGTGGAGCTGGGTTCCAAGTATTTCTTGCTCTTACTGTTCCCCTTTGCTGCCCTTGGTAAATAACTCGTTAGGTCCGGCATGGTGGCTCATGCCTGTAATCCCAGCACTTTGGGTGGCTGAGCGGGGTGGATCACTTGAGGTCAGGAGTTTGAGACCAGCCTGGCCAACATGGTGAAACCTTGTCTATACTAAAAATACAAAATTAGCTGGGTGTGGTGGCGCACGCCTGTAATCCCAGCTACTCAGGAGGCTGAAGCAGGAGAATCTGCTTGAACCCAGGAGGTGGAGGTTGAAGTGAGCCGAGATTACTCCATTGCATTCCAGTCTGGGCAAAAAGAGCGAAACTCTGTCTCAAAACAAACAACAACAAAAAAGCTCATTATAGGAATCCCTGGCTGGGTTGATGTCTGAATGGAGGCAAGGGTCTGGTATGTGCTCTTGTGTCTTCCCATATAGTTCAGTGGAACTTTGTACAAGTCATGTAATCTCTCCAAACAAGGGCTATCCACTGGGAATAGAATGTGAGATGCAAATGTGAGCCACACATGTAATTTTAAACTTCCCAGTAGCCATATTTGAATAAAGTAAAATGAAATAGGTAAAATTATTGTTAATATGTCTTATTAAGTATATTATTTACATATATCCAAATGTAATTCAGCATATAATCAACAATGAAAATTTTCAGTGAGATACCTTACATTCATTCACTATCCACATTTTAAGTGCACAGTAGCTGCACGTAACTACTGGATACCGCATTAGACAGCACAGCACCAAACCCTGGAGAGCTACTGTAAAATGAGACCGTAGCAATGGATCATCACTAAAACCTTACATCTGAAATTCTAGAAATCTATCATGGGAAGCACTTGCACTCCTTAAGTAGTTTACCTTTATGAGATCACTTGTTTCTTGCTGTTCAGTAGCATGGAGAAAGCATTTTAAGATACTAATTCAACAATGAAATGATCCTTTAAGAATCACAAAGGCAAAGTAGTGTCAAGAGAGTGTGTGCTATGAGAGAAGATTTTCAGAAAGCAACCATGCTTTAGTGGATTTAAAAAAAAAAATCAATTAGTCCTTCAAATATCTGAGAGCTTTCTGTGGGCTACGTCCTATTCTAGGCCTCAGGGACTTGGAAGAGAACAATTCAAAGGCCCTGCTCTTATGGTGCCTCTACTGTGATTTAACAGTAAATATACATGAAGGTTGCTTTTGGGTTAGGTAAGTACTATGAATAAAGCAGAATAAGAGATTAGAGAGTGGAGGCTACGGAGACCTGGGAACTGGAGGGCCTAATTTTGCCAGCAGTACTTCTCTGAAGGGTGACAATGGAGGGGAGACTGGATTAAGAGATGGTATAAACTAAATGAAGACCCAGGGAACAATGTACCAGGAAGTGACTGGGCATTCTAGGCTGGGGAGACAGCCTGAGGTGGAAATGGGCTTGGTGGGTTTGAGGAAGAACAGGAAGGCATTGTGTTTGGACTTCAGCAAGAGAGGAGTGATAGGCAGCATAGTTGGGAAGTAGGAGTTTGGATTTTAAGTGTTAGGGGAGGCCAAAAAGAGTCATGATTGGCATGGAGAAGTGATTCGATGGTTTTTTTTAAAAAGAAAGCTCTGACTGTTGGACAGATAGCATGTGGTAATGATGGAGGCAGGAAGACCAGTCAAGATGTCTTGGAATGTCCAGGTGACCTGTCATGGTGACTTGGACTAGCGTAAAAATGAAGGGGGTTGATCAAATTGGTTAGATTTGATATACGTTCTGAAGGTAGAGTTGATTGGATGTATTGGTAGATGGCCCAGGAGTATGCAAGGATGTCATCAGGATAACTCCTCGGTTTTTGGCTTGAGCAGCTGGATCCTTGGTAGTGTCACTTACTGAGATGGGTGAGGGAGGGCAGAGAATGGATTTGGTGGGGGGGGGGGGGGGGGGGG
>NC_045447.1:91512617-91634391 GCF_002776525.5 Piliocolobus tephrosceles | reverse complement strand
TTCAAAGAACATCTTTATTTCTGCTTTCATTTCGTTATGTACCCAGTAGTCATTCAGGAGCAGGTTGTTCAGTTTCCATGTAGTTGAGCGGTTTTGATTGAGTTTCTTAGTCCTGAGTTCTAGTTTGATTGCACTGTGGTCAGAGAGACAGTTTGTTATAATTTCTGTTCTTTTACATTTGCTGAGGAGTGCTTTACTTCCAATTATGTGGTCAATTTTGGAATAAGTGTGATGTGGTGCTGAGAAGAATGTATATTCTGTTGACTTGGGGTGGAGAGTTCTATAGATGTCTATTAGGTCCGCTTGGTGCAGAGATGAGTTCAATTCCTGGATATCCTTGTTAACTTTCTGTCTCGTTGATCTGTCTAATGTTGACAGTGGAGTGTTGAAGTCTCCCATTATTATTGTATGGGAGTCTAAGTCTCTTTGTAAGTCTCTAAGGACTTGCTTTATGAATCTGGGTGCTCCTGTATTAGGTGCATATATATTTAGGATAGTTAGCTCTTCCTGTTGGATTGATCCCTTTACCATTATGTAATGGCCTTCTTTGTCTCTTTTGATCTTTGATGGTTTAAAGTCTGTTTTATCAGAGACTAGGATTGCAACCCCTGCTTTTTTTTGTTCTCCATTTGCTTGGTAGATCTTCCTCCATCCTTTTATTTTGAGCCTATGTATGTCTCTGCATGTGAGATGGGTCTCCTGAAGACAGCAGACTGATGGGTCTTGACTCTTTATCCAGTTTGCCAGTCTGTGTCTTTGAATTGGAGCATTTAGTCCATTTACATTTAAGGTTAATATTGTTATGTGTGATCTTGATCCTGCCATTATGATATTAACTAGTTATTTTGCTCATTAGTTGATGCAGTTTCTTCCTAGGCTCGATGGTCTTTACATTTTGGCATGTTTTTGCAGTGGCTGGTACCGGTTGTTCCTTTCCATGTTTGGGGCTTCCTTCAGGGTCTCTTGTAAGGCAGGCCTGGTGGTGACAAAATCTCTAAGCATTTGCTTATCTGTAAAGAATTTTATTTCTCCTTCACTTATGAAACTTAGTTTGGCTGGATATGAAATTCTGGGTTTAAAATTCTTTTCTTTAAGAACGTTGAATATTGGCCCCCACTCTCTTCTGGCTTGTAGAGTTTCTGCCGAGAGATCTGCTGTCAGTCTGATGGGCTTCCCTTTGTGGGTAACCCGACCTTTCTCTCTGGCTGCCCTTAAGATTTTTTCCTTCATTTCAACTTTGGTGAATCTGGCAATTATGTGTCTTGGAGTTGCTCTTCTGGAGGAGTATCTTTGTGGCGTTCTCTGTATTTCCTGAATTTGAATGTTGGCCTGCCCTGCTAGGTTGGGGAAGTTCTCCTGGATGATATCCTGTAGAGTGTTTTCCAATTTGGTTCCATTTTCCCCCTCACTTTCAGGCACCCCAATCAGACGTAGATTTGGTCTTTTGACATAATCCCATACTTCTTGCAGGCTTTGTTCATTTCTTTTTCTTCTTTTTTCTTTTGGTTTCTCTTCTCGCTTCATTTCATTCATTTGATCCTCAATCGCTGATACTCTTTCTTCCAGTTGATCGAGTCGGTTACTGAAGCTTGTGCATTTGTCACGTATTTCTCGTGTCATGGTTTTCATCTCTGTCATTTCGTTTATGACCTTCTCTGCATTAATTAGTCTAGCTGTCAATTCTTCCACTCTTTTTTCAAGATTTTTAGTTTCTTTGCGCTGGGTACGTAATTCCTCCTTTAGCTCTGAGAGGTTTGATGGACTGAAGCCTTCTTCTCTCATCTCATCAAAATCATTCTCTGACCAGCTTTGATCCGTTGCTGGCGATGGGCTGTGCTCCTTTGCAGGAGGAGATGCGCTCTTATTTTTTGAATTTCCAGCTTTTCTGCCCTGCTTTTTCCCCATCTTTGTGGTTTTATCTGTCACTGGTCTTTGATGATGGTGACGTACTGATGGGGTTTTGATATAGGTGTCCTTCCTGTTTGATAGGTTTCCTTCTGACAGTCAGGACCCTCAGCTATAGGTCTGTTGGATATTGCTTGAGGTCCACTCCAGACCCTGTTTGCCTGGGTATCAGCAGCAGAGGTTGCAGAAGATAGAATATTGCTGAACAGCGAGTGCACCTGTCTGATTCTTGCTTTGGAAGCTTCCTCTCAGGGGTGTACTCCACCCTGTGAGGTGTGGGGTGTCAGACTGCCCCTAGTGGGGGATGTCTCCCAGTTAGGCTACTCAGGGGTCAGTGACCCACTTGAGCAGGCAGACTGCCCCTTCTCAGATCTCAACCTCCGTGTTGGGAGATCCACTGCTCTCTTCAAAGCTGTCAGCCAGAGTCGTTCGCGTTTCACAGGCTTCTGCTCCTTTAGCTGAGCCCTGTCCCCAGAGGTGCAGTCTACAGAGACAGGCAGGTTTCCTTGAGCTGCTGTGAGCTCCACCCAGTTCGAGCTTCCCAGCGGCTTTATTTACCTACTTAAGCCTCAGCGATGGCGGGCGCCCCTCCCCCAGCCTCGCTGCTGCCTTGCGGTTAGATTGCCGCAGACTGCTGTGTTAGCAAGGAGAGAGGCTCCGTGGGTGTGGGACCCTCCCGGCCAGGTGTGGGATATAATCTCCGGTGTGTCGGTGTTACAGCGCAGTATTGGGGTGGGAGTTACCCGATTTTCCAGGTGTTGTGTGTCTCAGTTCCCCTGGCTAGGAAAAGGGACTCCCTTCCCCCTCGTGCTTCCCAGGTGAGGCGATGCCTCGCCCTGCTTCAGCTCTCGCTGGTCGGGCTGCAGCAGCTGACCAGCACCGATTGTCCGGCACTCCCGAGTGAGATGACCCCAGTACCTCAGTTGAAAATGCAGAAATCGCCGGTCTTCTGTGTCGCTCGCGCTGGGAGATGGAGACTGAAGCTGTTCCTATTCGGCCATCTTGCTCCGCCCCGCCGAGAGTTTCTTATCTGAGAAATTCATGGCTAATTTGGAGATTGAGGGAATCAAGTGACTGGTTAGTTACATTTCTTCCTGTGTAAAAGTTCCATGACAGTGCTGCTGTTACATTTGTTTCAACAACTAAACCATGTGCCTTGATTCCACAGGCAATGGAGAACTTTCTCTCTGTGCCAAGAACTGTGGGTACAGAGAAAAGCAAGACTGACAAACATAAGTGGATTTTCAGTGAAATTAGACTTTTAACCCCCCCTGGTCTTTCCAAGTTCATAACCCTTCAGGAGGCAAGCTGGCTTCTACTGCCTTAAATATGTTTGGCATTTCCAGTAAATTATGACTGTGGGAGTATTTGCAATCTACCACGCCTGATGATTTCTTTGAGGAAAAGATTCTTTCTCACTGGGTCAGCCCGTAGGCTCTTCATGGGGAGAATCTAGGCAGTGTATGATGCAGAGAAAATGCTAATGAAGTGAGGGAGGCCAAGTTAATCTATTAATATAATACACAGCTGAAGTGGGGAAGAAGAAAGGCAGAACAGCCATGAGGCTGTATGGCAGGGGGTTTTTTGGAGGGAGTGTTGAGACTAGGAGAGTTTTGGGGAGCGTTTTCTCTCTGTGTGGAAGATACTAGGAGGGACAGGGATAAAGAAAATATTTAGAGGATGCATTGTGAAAACGAAGAATCCATCTCCCCTCTGGTATTTCATAAAGACTGAGAAAGGATTGATTGGGGAATTAAATACATGTTCATTGCCTGACTGTGTTTATTTGAATTAATACAGTGGCAAAATTATGTTGCACGGGGCCCTAGGATTTATGGAGAAAACACTGAAAACACTAAATTGGGGGACTGTCAGATACCCCAAAAACTGAGGACTCAGGGTGGTTAGGCTGACCCTGTGTGACAGACAGTGAGATGGAAGGCGCATGTGTCTAGTTTTGGTCACTGGAACGTGGGTGGAAGTGATAATGTATCTTTTCTGGGACTGGCCCATAATAAATCTCCTATTCACAATCCTCTTTGTCTAGAGTCATCTTTGAAGCCTTTGGCTAGAGAAGGCAGAGGTACAAGAGAAAAATGGCTTGTGCTCTGAGTCACTGCATGGAGGAAAGCTGGCCAACTATGAACATGTACATTGAACTCTATGTGCAGGAGTGAAAAAAAGTTTTAATTGTGTTAAGTCATTGAGATCTTGGGAATTCTTTGTTACTGCAACAGAGCCTAGCAGATTCTGACTAATACATTCTATTTCCAAACAAGAAGTGTAGTGGTAACCTCTCTGCCATTCTGACTAACTCCACCGCTAGCTGCTGTTTCTTCCCTTACATTTGGGAGAAACAGCTGCTAATCCTTAATAAACATGTTCCTCTCATTTCCAACAGGATTAAAACTTAGGCAAGGAAGAGGAAAGTATTGGGAGTCACTTAGTGGTAAATCATTAGCACATTGCAGGTTATGGTGGGATTTTCCTGCATTAGTTCATGTTCCACAAGATTAGCTCATGAATAAATAAGTCTTTTTAAAAACCACTTTATTGATTGACATGTATGATTGATGCATAGAAAGCTGTACCTATTTAACAAATACAACTTGACAAGTTTGGAGAAAAGTAGACACCTGTGTAACCATCATCACCATCAAGGCCAAAAACATTCTTCATCTCTCCCAATTTCCTTCTGCGTCTTTTGTTATTATTAGAGATAACATATCTAAGATCTACCCTTTTAGCAAATTTTAAGGGTACAGTGTAGTATTGTTAGTTATAGGCACCATGCTGTATAGTCTCCAGAACTTATTTATCTTGTGTAACTGAAACTTTGTATCCTTTAACTGTCACTTCCTCATTTTCCCTTTGTCCTACCTCCTGGAACTGCCATTTTACTCTTTGCTTCTATGAGTTTGAACTCTTTCAGATTTCACCTCGAAGCGAGGTCTCAAATTTAGCTTTAAGTTTCTGAGTGTAGAGAAGCATATTATGGCATAAAAGTTTGTGTCTCCCTTAAAATTTATGTGTTAAAACCCCAATTCTCAATGTGATGGTATTTGGAGGTGGGGCCTTTGGGAGGTAAATAGGTTAGATGATGCCATGACGATGGGGGCCTGGTCCAGTGGAATGAGTATCTTTTTCTCTCTGGCTTATTTTACTTATCATAACGTCCTCCAAGTCCATCCAGTTGTGCAAAATGGCAGGATTTCCTTCTTTTTTAAGACTGAATAATATTTCATGTATGTTTATGTCACATTTTCTTTATCCATTCATCCGTCAATGGACATTTATCCATAACTTGGCTATTATGAATAATGCTGCAATGGGAACATTATACATGGAGTGCAGGGATCTCATTCAGATCCTGCTTTCATTGCCTTTGGATAAGTACCCAGAAGTTGGATTTCTGGATCATACACTGGTTCTATTTTTAAATTTTTTAACTGCCAAGTCCAATATTTTGAGAAACCTCCATACTGCTTTTCACAAAGATTATACACATTTACATTGCCACCAACAGTGTACCAGACTTCCCTTTTCTCCACATCCTCACCAATACTTGTTACCTTTTTTTTTTTTTTAGATAATAGCCATTGTAACAGGTATGAGGTGATATCGCACTGTGGTTTTGATTTGCATTCTTTTGATGGTTAGTGATATTGAGCAGGAGTGAGTCTTTGTTTTTCTTTTGCTCTTGTGAGCAGCTATTGTCTGAACTCTCTGCTTTCCACCTTCATGGCTATTGTTAGGAGGTAATTCCTCA
The DNA here is from genome assembly GCF_002776525.5 of Piliocolobus tephrosceles. Taxonomy (NCBI): domain Eukaryota; kingdom Metazoa; phylum Chordata; class Mammalia; order Primates; family Cercopithecidae; genus Piliocolobus; species Piliocolobus tephrosceles. The sequence goes on along the minus strand of NC_045447.1, from coordinate 91,628,717 downwards.
TGGGCATCTCACGTTTCTCGTGTCTTGCAAGTGAGGCTCTAAATGTCCTTCTTAGGGACTCTCCTTTCAAAGATATTGGGATAGCAAACAGTCTTGGAAGACAGAGACAATGTCTTTCTCCAGAGTAAAGGACAGACATGCTTACTGCCCGCTATAAAAGATTTAGTTTCCTATGTTCAGAGTTCCTCTCCTATAACACAACCGTTGAGCATTCAGGTATCCATCTGGGCCTGCCCATGTAGCTCCCTTGGGGTACTGGAGCAGAACTGATGCAAATATGCAGATACTCATGTTACTTTCTATGCAACGAATAATAAAGCCCTCTGTCTCATGCCTTCTACCAGAATCCATAGCATGCTAACTTGGGAGTTTGCAAGTAAGGTAAAATCTCCAACCCTTCTTAGTTCTTGATAGCCACTATCTTGGCTACCAGTCTTCTAGCTGCCTTAAAACCACTTGAGAATAAGGTAATGTAAAACAAATGTAACTAGAATGAAGCTCAGACTAGATCCAGTCTCAGAGTATGTCCTTACCTACTTACTTCCTATCTTTCTACCCCTCCTCCTCTCCTACTCATTCTGCATTGTTAAAACCCCAATTTGGCAGGGGCAAAAGCATCTTTGAAGTGCAAGGGAGGAGAAAAACTTAAGGAGTGAAAGCAGAGTTCCCTTTCACACAAATGAGAGAGGGAAAGTTGCTGACATTCTTATGTTAATCCTCTCTGTCCCATTATAAGCGAGATCCAGTCTTACATTTTACAAATGTTTGCAACAGGTAATTCTTGTTCTTCTCTGCTCTAGTCTATAGTATAACAGAAATATGTATCAGAAATAGCTTATTTGGTTGCTATCATTTGATCAAACTCATAGATATTGGTATTAATGTATAAATGGCTTATTTAGCTTTAAGTTTGTGAGTGTAGAGATGCATATTATGGAATAAAAGTTTGTGTCTCTTAAAATGTATATGTTAAAATGCTAATTCTCAGTGTGATGATATTTGAAAGTGGGGCCTTTAGGAGGTAAATAGGTTAGATGAAATCATGGAGATGAGGCCGTGGTCCAATGGAATTAGTGCCCTTATAAAAAGAGACAACAGAGATTTTGCTCTGTGTCTCTTCAACATTTAGGTGTAGGGGCAGAAGGAGCTTTCCACCCCATGAAGATTTAATAATTTGATTCTGTAAAACAAACTGACAATAGACACATTAACAAGAGAAAAGGCAAACATGTTTGTTAGTGTGCAAGCACACAGGAGCCACACAAAATAGGAAACTCAAAGAAGAGCCAGAAGGCTAAAGTTTAAATACTCTGTAGGGGAGAAGGAGGTGGGGGGATGTAGGTAATTTTGGAGAAAGAGTACTTGATTTTTAGGGGAAATAAATGAAATAAATGAATCCAAAGAACAGACAACAGCTTAGGACAAAGTTCCTCTGGGAAGGTGAGGGGTGAAGCTAAACTGTAAACAAAGTTTGTGTTATTATTCAGATGAAGCCTCTCAGGTAATAAAAGTTGTTTTGGAGCAGCCTCCAGAAGGAATAGGTGATAGCCAGTCTGGGTGTGGTGTTGACTTTTAATATCTTCTGCAGTGATTAATCTTCCCTGGTTGTTTGATGAGATTCCTAAAGAGGTGGATCAAGACAATTGTAATCCTTTTGGAAAATCTTCCCTTGGTCAGGTACATGAACCTCCCTGCATTTCAAAAAGGAAAGAAGTGTTGGTGGGCTGGATCAGGAGAAGATCAGAGTGAGACTTTGGTTGTGAGGCTTTTAAATTTCATTTGTTCAAAGCACTCAGCATGCCAAAGAGCCATAGTTTGAGGATTTTCTTTCTGAACCCCAACAGAGGATACAGCAAGAAGGCATGATGGCTGCCTGAAAAATCAGGATGTGTTTTCTCACCAGGAATCAAATCAACCAGCACCTTGATATTGGACTTCTCAGCCTACAAACTGTGGGAAATAAATTTCTGTTGTCTAAGACACCTAGACTGGTATTTTGTTAGGAGTATTTTACTTTGGTACCAAGGCTCTTTGCTGCTGTAAGCAAATATCTAAAAATGTGGAAGTGGCTTTGGAATTGGATAATGGGTTGAGGATGGAAGAGTTTTGAGGTGCACGCTAGAAATATGGATGTTAAAGGCAATTTTGGTGAGGGCTTGGAAAGAAAAGGGGAGAGCTGGAGAGAAAACCACCATCTTTGTGGAGAATACATAAGTCATCATGAATGGAATGTTGGTAGAAATATGGACATTAAAAGCGGTTCTGGTGAGTTCTCAGAAGGAAGTGAGAAACAGGTTATTAGAAACTGGAGGAAACTGCTATTTTATTACAAAGTGACAAAGCACCAGATTGCACTGTGTTTGTGTTCCAGTGCAAGAAGTGAAGTTGATATTTAGCTGAGGAAATGTCTAAGCAAAGTATCGAAGGAGTACCTTGGTTCTTCCTGACTGCTTCTAGTGAAATGGAGAAGAAAGAAATGAATTTAAGAAGGAATTCCTATGCAAAAAGGAACCAGAACTTGAAGGCTTGGAAAATTCTCAGGCTATCCATATTGCAAAGAATGAGAAAGATTATTCTGAAGAGAACACTAAGGGTGTGTCTGAACACTGTTTGATAAGGAGATAGTATGGATGTGAATGAAGGATTTAATCAGCTATCACAACCGAAGCCAGGAATAGAGATGGGATTATACCAATAGAAATGTTGCCGGCTGGGACTAAAGGGGGCAGAAATAAACAGGAGTGACTGAAAGAAGGATGTTGGGCCAGCGCCAAGGTGCTGTGGGAAATTAAAGTAACAAAATTAGAAAATAATAATAATAATAATAAAATCATTAGAAAAGCAAAAAAAAAAAAAAAAAAAGAGGATGTTGGGCTTCTTACATTGTCAGGACAGGATAGGATGATAGGGCCACTTGGCTGTGAACATGCTTTATTTTTCAAGAAAGAAAAGGGAAGAATAATCACAAAGGCAATTTGGAGACCATCAGAGCTGCCACTGTCGCCACAGGTCCAGGGGGCAGGGCTGGTTCCTCCTCTGTTTCAAAGGGTGGGGTCACCTTTCTAGTTTTTGCAGGCCAGGATGCCTCTACCCGTGACTTTATTCTCCCTTAGAGAATCACACAAAGTGGGCCTTTCCAGAGAGCCAGGAGACTGGGCTCTCACAGAGAAGAACTCATTCCAGATTTAACTCCAAAGTCTCATCTAAATATCATCTAAATTAGGGATGGGTGATACGCAAGGTACGATTCATCCTGAAGCAAAATTCCTCTCCATCTGTGAACCTGTGAAACCAGACAAATTATGCACATTCAAAATCCATTGATGATGCAGGCATAGGTTATATAGATATTCTCATTCTAAAAGGGAGAAATCAGAAAGAAAAAAAGAGATGACATGTTCCAAGCAAGTCCAAAACCTAGCAAAGAAAATTTGATTAGATACTAAGGCTTGAGAATAATCTTCTTTGGTTCAGTACTCTGCCTTCTGACCCCATTAAGGTAGCAGTATCACGCCCTTGGCTCTGGGGCGGTCTTGCCCCCAAGGCTTTTTGTGAGAGCCCCACCACCTTTGCATTCAAGATGGACATGAATTTTGGGAGCCCAGGTGGGAAATATTATGGCCTGAATGTCACCCCTACCCCAAATTCAGATGTTTTGAAGGCTTAACCCTCAATGTGATGTTAGGAGATGGGGCCTTTAGGAAGTAATTAGGGTTAAGTGAGGTCAGGAGGATAGGGTCCTGGTCCAATGAGATTAGCACCCTTATGAGAAAAGACGCTAGAGTTATTTTTTTTCTCTCTCTCCACCATGTGAGGACACAGTAAGAAGGCCAGTTCCTACAAGCCAGGAATCAGGCCTTAACCAGGAACTAAACTGGCCAAAATCTTGATCTTGGACTTACTAGCCTTCAGAACTGTGAGAAATAAATTTCTGTTGTTAAGCCACCCAGCCCTAAGAAACAAATACAGAGCAGCAAGCAGGTACTGAAAAGACATTCAGCACTTTAAAAAGTTTGCAAAGTTCTTAGAGTTGGTTCCCTTGGAAACCTTTTTGGTATTACAGCCTTTCTTTATTTCATCAGTGTTCAGGTGTGTGAAATGCAGATGAAAGTTATCTGCATAAGACACATATAATGTTAGACCTAGCATGCCCTCCTTGAGAACCTTCCTACAGCCACTCCAACTCCCAAACACATTGAATCATCTGACTCAAACAGTGGTTCCATCAAGCCTCTCTTCCTGCGTACTGACTTATGGTGGCCTCTGCTTTTAGGATTCATCAGCAATCACTTACCTCTGATTTCTTACATATGCCTTCTCAGCATGTCACTTGGCATCTCTTGTCTGTGTGAGCCAGTGATTAACTTGAAATTCTCTTACTCTAATTGTATGGTAACTGTTCTATTTACTATTACAGACTGTTGAAGCTCCCAGAAAATCTCAAATCATTCTGTGCAAATCCATTATTTTACAGATAAGAAGAGAAAAATGTCTTCATCGGCTTGGGCTGCTTGTAACAGAATACCATAGACTGCATGGCTTAAATCATGAGCATTTATTTCTTATCGTTTCAGAGGCTGGGAAGTCTGAGAGCAGAGTGCCACCATATTCAGGTTCTGGTGAGAGCCCTCTCCCTGGCTTGCATTGCCTGCATTTTACTGTGTCCTCACACGGCAGAGAGAAATTCTGGTGTCTCTTCCTATTCTTATAAGAAGAGAAATCCTAACATGGGGGCTGCATCCTCATGACTTCATCTAAACCTTCTTACCTCCCAAAGGCCTCATCATCTTATACCATTGCATTATGGGTTAGGGCTTCAACACATGACCTTCGGGAGGGACATAAACATTCCATTCATAACAGAAAGTTTACGGAGGTTGAAGATGTTGGGCCTTACAGCATTTTTTCCTTTCACATCTACCCATAAAACTGCTTCTTCAGGAACCCCAAATAATGAAACCCTTTACAACCCATTTGGTGGCAGCATTCATGAAAGAATTCCCTTCTGAGCCTTTGATAAGTTGCACTGAGCGTACCAGTATGCATGAGACATAGCATCTGAAAACAGAGACTTCAGTTTCAATGTTCCTTTTACTTGTTTTGGTGATAATGGCCATTCACCTCCTGAAAAGACAGGGCTATGCATATTAATGAAGAAGAATCCTAGAGGGTGAGATTCTGGTTTTGTATAATCGTAGGACAATATTAACTAATTCCAAAAATAACAACCAACTTCATGAGTTTGTAGGGAGAAATGTTGCTTGACTTTAAGGAGATTTGGAAATACATTTAAAGATGAGAAAGAAGGAGTAAAAATGAGGTTTATTATCCTAGTAACTGGAAACATAACCTTCTTAGAATTTATTTTTTTGTAGGAGATAGCTTTTTTCTTTCCTTTTTGGAAACAATAACTTCTAATTGCTGATAATTTCTCCTGGGTCAAGGCTTTAAAAGGACAGAATAGTTTTCTTCCTTCTGCTAGAGTAATAAGGCACTTAAAATGTTTCTGTTTCATTTCACAGCTGCCCACCTAAGAATCTAGTTCATCTTGCTCTGGTAAACATTTCCTGAATCACTTCATTGTTTGAATTTTTTCCCTCCATTAACAGGAAAGGGAGATAACTCTCAACAGAATATATTAAACTTATCAGGAATTACTCTCTGCCAATGGATAGTCTCTTATCTAGTTTTGTTTTGGAGTGGAAAAACAATGCTGTTTATAATAGGATCTTAGAACTCAAAAGGAATTTAGAAATCATAGAATTCAACTTCATAATTTCAAGCTGAGGTCACTGAGACTAAGGGAAGAAACTTGCTAACTAGAGAAGATTCAGTACTAGATCTAAGGTTCTTTGACTTTCAGCTCAGGGCAGTTTCTGGCCTGTAATACTGGTCTCCTTTCTAATTGGATAGGTCTTTGTCAGCTGTATTTCTCTTTCTGTGCCTGGCTTATTTAACTTAACGTAAAGGCTTCCTGGCTCATCCATGTTGTCACAGATGACAGGATTTCCTTCTTTTTAAAGACTGAATAATATTTCATTGTGTTAATGTACCACATTTTCTTTATCCTTTCACGTGAAGGTCTTATGACCTGGTTTAGAGGAGGGTCAGGAAATCTTTCCCAGGTTGTATGACTTGTTTAAGGGAGAAAGGTGGGAGGAAGGTGAGAGTGACCTTCCTGCCTCTGTCATTTTCTCAAATGCCAACATGCCATATTGTAGGGTAGCACATCCTGAACCCCATCACCGGGGTGGCTGGGATGTCATCTCTCTATAGAAATCTTATTCTAAGCACTTAGGGGTTGAAGTAAAGAGCCCGTGTTTGCATCTTTCACCCAAGGATTGGTCATCTCTGATCAAGACGTGAGGTCCAGGATGAGCTCGTTCCCACAGAAACTTTGGCAAATGTGTGGACAATAAAGGAGCACTGCTTCCCTTATTCATCATAGCTCAGCTGGATTTATACATTTAAATCTTTTAATGAAAAAGTTCATGTTGAGGTATTTAGATACTTTTTAGAGGGTTAAATACCAAGTTACAGTGACATTTAAACCATGTGTCCAGAACATGAAGGCAAAGAGTTTGCTATCAGTGCTCATGAAATGTTGAATGAATTTCTGTGAGATGGCACGAGGGCGGTAAGAAAAAGTGGAAACTCAAAGATGTATTTTCGCCTCATCCATCAGAGGACTAGAATGTTGGGGGATGCTGAATCAGTGAGCAAAGGAGAAAGAATGATAGAATCATTGGTAGCATCTCGGGTTTTACATAGTGCTTCTGTCTATTTAGTTTGGTCCTTACAACAACCGCGTAGGTGGTCAGGTATTGTTTCTGTTTTACATGTGCAGAAACGCAGATACATTGAGCCAATGGTGGAGCCATGAGTTGATCTCAGGCCTCTGGGCTCTGGATTATGTGATTTTGCTTCCATGTCATTCTGCTTCCTTGGTAAGGACTGAAAGGTGGATGGTCAGGATTACCAGGTGCTTAGCAATGAGAAGCCAGCCAGAGGAGTTTATCTTACTGTGTTTTCAGACAGTATCCATGGAAATGTGGACTTGAGTGACCAACCTGTCCATTGCCCACATGGCCAGGTTCACTCAGAGGATTAGTGACAGCATGTGTAAGGAACATGACCAACACTGAATCCCACCCTACTCTGCTGACTTCAGACTTCCACTTAGGGCTTTACCAAAGTGAGAGAGACTCAACCTCAGCCTTTGACGCTTGACATTTTTATAGGTTCTGGGAACCTCCATCTCCACCAGATAGTTGATTTTCCCTAAATACAAAACATAGGACTGTCAGTCTATGAGACCTTGTCTTATTTGGCTGTGGTTTGGGGTGTAGCAGAACAGAGCATTAAAAACTTGTTGACTGAAGTGTTTTTAATAGCAGAGAAGGATGAAAGAGGAACATGTGGGCAGGAGCTCAAGCAGTGACATCTCAGATGAAATAGCTCTGAAGTCTTTTTTTTTTTTTTTTTTTTTTGAGATGAAGTCTCCCTCTGTCACCCAGGCTGGAGTGCAGTGGCGCCATCTTGGCTCACTGCAAGCTCCACCTCCCAGGTTCATGCCATTCTCCTGCCTCAGCCTCCTGAGTAGCTGGGACTACAGGTGCCCACCACCACGCCTGGCAAATTTTTTGTATTTTGAAGTCTTATATTTACAAAAATTTGTGGGACTTTTGCCGTATGCTCTAAAATGTTTATTACTGTATTAAAAGAAATGTTCCAGATTAATTGTAATGAGTGATAGTGACTCTCTAGATTTTTCTCAGAGGTGGTTTTTTTTTGAAATACAGTCTCCCTGTCTGTCTCTGAGGCTATAGTGCAGTGGTGCAATCTTGGCTCACTGCAAGCTCCACCTTCTGGGTTCACGCCATTCTCCCACCTCAGCCTCCTTAGAAGCTGGGACTATAGGCACCCGCCACCACGCCTGGCTAATTATTTTTTGTATTTTTAGTAGAGACGGGGTTTCAGCATAGCCAGGATTGTCTCAATCTCCTGACCTCGTCATCTGCCCGACTCGGCCTCCCAAAATGCTGGGATTACAGGCGTGAGTCACCACGCCCAGCTTCTGGGAGGTTTTGACTCCCCTAACACACTGCTGGCTGCCTTGGGTTCCTCTTCTCAGTTTAACCTGGAACTTGAGCTCCTCCTGACCCTCGATGCCAGATAAAACGAGTAGGTATGGTTGGGGGGTTTGCATCAGTGGCTCTTAGGCATTTATAGCCATGAGACCAAACATTTCAGACACAAAAGCTATCACAATGGCTAAGAGAAAGGGCATTGGTTTTGGAACAGTAGGAGATGATCTCTGTTTTTAATATAAACATAATTGTTCATGAAAGAAGAATATGCAACAGTCATCATTATGAGCCAGCCAACTGTGTGAAGAGCTTTGTGGGCCAAACTGGGAGCTACTGATTTGTTGGAAGCCTGGTACAACCAGATGTTTGCCCTACTTTAAAGAAGGCAATAAAGAGTTGGCACCAAGGAAATGTAATCTAGGGCATTTATGAGTTGGGTGGCAGATTAAATGTGTACAGCACAGGCTACATACTTTGTGGGGCCAGTGCAAAATGAAAATGTAGGGTCCTCGGGCAAAAGTTATGGAGAATTTCAAAATAGTAACAGCAGAGCGTTAAACAAAGCACAGGGCCCTTCAAGGCATGAAGTTCTGTGCAGTTGCACAGATCACATGCCCATGAGGCCAGCCCTGATAAAGTTTCTTAAATTGGGAAAGTTGTGGGTGTACTTTGAGTGTGAAGAAAAAGGAAAAAAACATAAATACAAAGGTAATAAAGGAGAACAAAGGGAAGGCGAATCCCGTGAGGAACAAGGTTACCTTGTAAGTGAAGTGTGGAAAAGCCGTGGTCTGTGCTGGAGAGGAGGAGAGAGGAGAATGCTACAGGCTGGAGAGAATGACCCAGAGATCTGATGTTACAAACCAGGTCTTTCCCAGGGGTGAGTCAGGAGGGCTAGCAGGTAATATTCTAGTGGACAGAGTAACATCTATATAAGGCACAGAATTGGTTGGTTAAATAATTGTAGGATTCTCTTTTACACCATTCATTGAAACCCATTGATAGTTGCATTTGCTATGGGGTCAGAAAATGGTGAACGAGTTATTACTATTTGTTTTGTTCATCTTGGGAAAAGAATTTAGTCTATAGTGTGGAGGAGTTTCAGATAATTCACCTCTGAATTCATGGATAGTGATTCCAATGTCTTTTTAAAAGATGGAAACTTGAACCTTAGTGAAATATAAAGGCTATGAGCATAATTCAAGCTTTACAGCAGTCAGCAATCGAACACAGTACTCATTTATTCATTCTGGCAATATCATTCTTGGTGCAAGAGGCCAGTTTCAAATATAAACAGGATCAGGCAGGGAAGACGTATGTGTGAGGACAATGAGGACCAATAGTGACTAAGTCAAGCCAGAGAGCACGTGGCCTGTTGAAAAATGCTCGGAATCAAATAATTCTAAAACATGCAGGACTGAGCACAATCTGTCTGGAGATTAGGTTTAATTGGCTATCAGTTTGCATCCCCTGATAGATGAGTCACTGGGAAAAAGCAGACCCATTGGTGGCCCTGGAGAGCATTGAAGTAAAACATTGTTACCAAGAGTGGAGAGCTTAAGAGACAAACAGTATCATCCAATGAATGAAACCTTTCCAACTAGGAGCCAGGCACCAGCGGGCTTCCATCAGATGGGACTGCCCAGGACCTATGTTGTCCCAGACAACAAGGTGGCTTATGTATTCTTTCTTCAATAGGCCACTTTGGTGAGCTACTAGGGTTTAATGACTAATTAGGAAATTATTTTACTGCTCTTCCTAAACTCACTTGATTTTCATTACATTTCGTCTTTCAGGAGAGCTACCTACTCCTGCAAATGATATCTCTTTCTATGTAGAGTAGAAAGAATAGAATTTCTATTGTTACACAAATATGCATTGTTTTCCCAATATGAAAATACTGGAACTCTTCATTCCTAAAACATACAAGGTCAGAGAGCTTTATTCAAAGAACGTGTGTTCGGCCAGGCGTGGAGGCTCTCACGCCTGTAATCCCAGCACTTTGGGAGGCTGAGGTGGGCAGATCACAAAGTCAGGAGATCGCGACCATCCTGGCCAACACGGTGAAACCCCATCTCTACTAAAAATACAAAACATTAGCCGAATGTGGTGGTGGGCACCTGTAGTCCCAGCTGCTTGGGAGGCTGAGGCAGGAGAATGGCGTAAACCCCGGAGGCAGAGCTTGTAGTGAGCTGAGATCGCGCCACTGCACTCCAGCCTGGGGGCAGAGGGAGACTCCGTCTCAAAAACAAACAAACAAATAACGTGTTCTATTAGCGTAAATGAGGCTTTTGTCTGTGAACGCTGATGTTAGTGTCTGATTAACCTTGAGTAAAAGATTATTTCTTTCACTTCTCTTTCCTGGTCAAAGAACACTAGGTCTTTTTGCTCCTTAGTTCAGCTAAATCTGGGTTTTTGAGTCACGACCAGGAAAAGTTAGGCACGCAGACACACTGAAGGGTGAGGGGAATGGAATTTATTGGGCAAAAGGAAAAAAGAAAAAAAAAACAAAAACAAAAATCCTTTCAGCAAAGCAGAAGGGGTTCCTGCCAACGGGTTCCTACCTCACAGATTGAATACCAGACCACCATACACAAGCTGAAGAGCCCAGGCTCCTCCCCCTGCCCAAGGCACGAACTTCCCGTAGCTCCACCCCCCTTTTTCCCAGTGCATAGGCGCGTTGGAGATTCTCCGACGACCCTTTCCTTATCTGCGTCCTATGTCTATCATTTTCTTCACTCCTAATCTGTTTTTTGTTTTCTTTTGTTTCTGAGAAGGAGTTTCGCTCTTGTTGCCCGGGCTGGGGTGCAATGGCGCGATCTTGGCTCACTGCAACCTCTGCCTCCCGGGTTTAACCGATTCTCCTGCCTCAGCCTCCCCAGTAGCTGGGATTACAAGCACACGCCACCATGTCCTGCTAATTTTTGTATTTTTAGTAGAGATGGTGTTTCGCCATGTTGGCCAGGCTGGTCTCGAACTCCTGATCTCAGGTGATCCACCCACCTCAGCCTTCCAAAGTGCTGGGATTACAGGCATGAGCCACTGCACCCGGCCCTAATCCTTTTTTCACACTCTCATTCCTCATCTTGCTCTCTGGACTACCGTTAGTTTCTTAAAGGAAACTGACGAAGTGTAGTTTTACCAACCCTGGGGTGCCATGTGACACACATTAGAGAGTTTGTATCTTTTGGGTCTGTGCAGGAAAGATTGGAGACTACAAGTTTCCCGCCTGTGCCAAGGAGAATACTCATTCATACCTGTGTACTCCAGGTAGCAGTTAAAGGAGAAATCAGTTGCTCTCACAGTTTCACAAGAAAAAATGGTTTAAAAAATTGTCTTTACTGATGAAAACTCTTTCTTGATAAGAATGCTTGAGCTCTATTGTCAAAATAGGGACGTGGCTGTCTTTAAAAATAGCTGATCTGGGGAAAAAAGTTACTGGTGCCAATTGCACGGAAGAAAAGGGGTGTACTTTGGCTTTCCTCTCTCCTTTAACTGCGCTAGGTAGATGCAGAGTTCAGATACCAGAATCAAATCTGGGCCTCCAAAACATTTTTAACCAGAGAGTTGTGAAAAGGCCCCCAAACAAGGACATTCATGACTGTTTATAGCTGGCTTTTGTTATTAATTTATTTTAGTTGACAAAAATCACACATGTGGTATACAACATGATGTTATAAAGTATGTTTGCATTGTGGAATGGCTAAATCAAGTTAATTATACATGCAGATAGCTGACTTTTAATCAATAAAGGAAATATTGTTACCTTTTAAAATTGAGATGCTTTATGATGTCAGTGCATACTCTATAGTTACAATTTTTTGTTTTGCTAGATTTTAGAATTTAATTGTCATTTTTCCTGTCACTAGCCACCTCGTCCTGGGAGAGGGACACCTATAATCTTAAACCTCAGTGTAACTTGGTATGATAGAGAACAGAAGGGACGTCTCACTAGGAGAAATGCCATAGGTTGAAGAAGGCCCACTGGCATGTCAGTGCACTGCCCAGCACACCGTCCCAATGCATCTGTACTTGACTAAGCCATTCCTGGAAGCAGATCATGCAGGCTCCCTGGGGCTGGCACATGCTTATTCTAAATTACAAAAGCGGCATTTGCCTCCACTCAGCCCTGTTTTCTGTATGACTATCAAATTGTTTACTGACAAAGTCACAATGAGCTTTCATACTCCCTTTGTGGGAACTGGAAAAAGGTTACTGCTCAGAATAAATCCACTGGGCCGGGTTCAGTCCTCACTTACTACCCTCTGTGTAGCATGAACGGCCCATTGTCCCTTACAGGGATGCTCAGAATCCCAGCAGAGGTGCCTTGCCGTTCTCCTTCCCCCTATTCAAAAATTCTCCGTTCTGTGGCTTTTTCTTCCAGGGTCTTTATTTTACCGAATGACCTAATAACTTGATGAATAAATTCAAACAACAAAGATGTTAACAGCAGTGCTTGTTCCAGCCATGCTATTATGTTGCCAATGTTATCGTCATTGTCTAGGATACTGTTTCCTTATTTTACATCTGGTAAAAACTCCCATTCCTTTTGCAAAACTTAACTCTAATTTCAATCACTCTGAAAAACTTCCTGGCCCTTTCAAGTGAGTAAGTTATTTCCCTCTCTGAATGCTTGTAGTAGAGTGTTTATATATTTTCATACTTCTTACATTGCTTAATATTTACATGTCAGTCTACCCCGATGTCCTGTAATCCTGTGAGATCAGAGGCAGTGGTGTTCTTGTTTATATCTCCAGCTCATGGTTTATTATTTAGACATAATAGGTGTTCAACAAATAAATAATGACTGGATCATGGTATTGGATGAATTGGTCAATCAAACTTAGTACTTACCATGGTGCTTTTCCCTTAATTAGGGGGCTCCTAAAGACGGCTCATTAAAGCAGGCGATAGGAGTGTAGACAGCTGGAAGGACTGCGCCCTCTTGGCTCTTTTCCCAGAACCCAGCTGCTATTTTGCCTTCCAGTCATGGTTAGATCAGGAATTACTAAGAACTCTGTGACGAATGGCTTGGCCCTAGTTCCCTGCTTTTTACTTGAGTTTCCGGAGCAATGGGAATCTCCAGATATATGCTAGTAAATCCTCTGCTTTTCTGGATTTGAGGGAAATTTGCATTTTATGTTTTGTCTGATGTGTTCATGAGCAGAGATCTGTCTTTGAGGCAGAATACCAGGTGCTGTAAGAGATACAAAGGAGTACCCCAAACCAGTTCTGAGGAGGTAATTTATAACTGGAGAGAGAAATACATAATGTGATAAACTACATGAAGGGTCAGAAATCACCGCAGACTTTGGTGATTAGAGAAATCTTCATGGGAGTGGATTTGGAGCTGGACCTGGAATGATAAATTGAATTTCTATTTGTTCATTCAATTGACAAATATTTGTCTAGTGTACCCCATTCTTCCCTAGGTGTGGGAATACAAAGAGTGCTCAGTCAGAACTATACCTGTGTGAGCTCCAAACTTTTTGGGTGATAGAGTCCCAAAAAGTAATAGAGTTCTTTGTCCAACCCCATAATTTATTGCCAAATTAGCACAAAAAGTCTAAATGGACTAAGGAATATACCAGCCAGGTTTTAGTATAGATGAAAGGAAAGAGGTTCCATATGTTGACAAAAACGTTTTTTGCTTTTTCTGTTGCTGTTTTTGAGATGGAGTCTTGCTCTGTTGCCCAGGCTGAAGTGCAGTGGCATAATCTCTGCTCACTGCAACCTCCACCTCCCAGGTTCAAGTGATTCTCCTGTCTCAGCCTCCCAAGTAGCTGGGATTACGGGCACATACCACCACACCCAGCTGATTTTTGTATTTTTTTGTGGAGACAGTTTCACCATGTTGGCCAGGCTGGTCTTGAGCTCCTGACCTCAAGTGATCTGCTCGCCTCAGCCTCCCAAAGTGCTGGGTTGGATTATAGGTGTGAGCCACCATGCCTGGCCTAAAAGTTTTTTAATATAAAATTTTACTGGAGAAATGTTATGGGAGAATTTTATCAAATATCTTATTTTTCTGTCTTCTTGGAAAAGCTTCTATTCATTTAGTGCAAAAGTAATTGTGGTTTTTGCCATACTTTAAAAAAATGGCAAAACCCACAATTACTTTTGCACCAACCTAATACCAAGATGAGCACTGAGGATAGAACCATAGGCAAGACCAATATTTTAAAAACTTACTGAAGAAAATGGGTCAGAAAAAGAATCGTTTGAATTGAGGCAGAAGCTGTTCATCAAGGTTCTCAACATGATTGAGCATGGTGTCTGGTTTTGTTTTCAAAACTCAGTTTTGTCTTTAATGTTATACATGTCCACTCAAGGCTGATTAATTTCAGCCCTTTTTGCTACATTTGTTCATCATTTCTCCAGAGACTCTCAGGCTATGAGACCAAAAGGGTTTTACATGGTACAAATGCTACATCTCTAGAAGGAACTGAAAGGGCAGATGTGTGGTTTGTCAGAGAAGTTCTGATGGGTCGAGTTGGGTCCTGAGGAATGTTGTTTGTTGGGAGTGCTGCCAATAGCTGTAACATTGTTCAACAAACTCCACCAGGCTTGACATTCAAGACTTGAAATAAGATAGTAAAATGCCCAAATTTCTGTGACCCCAGAAAATCTAAGACAGGTCTCAGTTAATTTAGAAAGTTTACTTTGCCAAGGTTGAGGATGCATACCCGTGACACAGCCTCAGGAGGTCCTGATGACATGTGCCCAAGGTGCTCAGAGCACAGTTTGGTTTTATACATTCTAGGGAGACATGAGACATCAATCAAATATGCAAGATAAACATTGGTTCCGTCTGGAAAGATGGGACAACTCAAAGCAAAGGTGGGACAATTTGAAGCGGGGAGGGGGCCTCCAGGTCATAGGTAGACAAATGGTTGCTTTCTTTAGAGTTTCTGATTAACCTCTCCAATGAGGCAATCAGATATGCATTTATCTCAGTGAGCAGAAGGATGACTGAATGGAATGGGAGGCAGCTTGGCCCTAAGCAGTTCCCAGCTTGACTTTTCCCTATAGCTTACTGGTTTGGGGACCCAAGATTTATTTTCTTTTCACACTTTTTTTCCTTTCTGGATCATTTTGGGATCAGTATAATCTCTTCTTCCTATTCATTTCCCCGCATGTTGCCACCTGACATATGCCCCCAACAGGCATATAGTCTATGCCATATCACACCACAGCATCAGAGGCACTCATTATGGGGTGCAGGAGGGAGAAGGTGTAGGAGAGGAGGGGTAGGGGAGAGCAAGAACCTTTGTTAAAAGGGAGTTTTTATGATTTCTCAGTCCGACCTCTGTTTCTAATCCTAGGTAAAACAATCAACAAAAATCAGTTGTGCAATACAATGTTATATGCAATAAGTTTCTTCCTAGAAACCAGTGTAAAACACTGTCATCCTTTGATAGTTGTTATAATCAGCTCAATGAACATGACTTAATTACAGTCACTCAAAAAATTTTATCTTTTTGTTAATCTCAGTATTTATGTTTCTCCTTGATACAGTCAATGACATTTGTTTATTGACCTCTATAAATGATGAGCTTAGGTGTAACTAGCATTCAGAGAGAAGGCTGTCATATTGCAGAAAAATATGAAGTGGCCTTTATTTTTATGTTCTGAAACATGTGTGATGCCAGATGTTTTTCATATGCAGTGCACTTAGAAATGCATTTGTGAACTCCAGACCTGCAGGGGAGATATCAGCTCCCTCCCTGCAGGTCTGAGGGAGCCCCAATGTGGCATCTTTATTCTCCTTATACTGGGAGGTAAATGTAGCCCTGTGCTTGGGCAGTCTTCCAAAGGACTCATATCTTGTTTTTGCTTTTAAAAAAATTAGCCCAGTCCATGAAGAGGTGCTTGTTTTTTGAAAACATCCCTAACTGCCTTGAGTGCTTCTTTTCTGTCTCTCTCTTGAGAGAATACAATGGTTGCAATTTGAATTCTGCTATGGTAAAATTCATTTCCTGCCTGTGGAGCTGCCCAGATTTACTTTATCCTATTCACGTGCCTGTCAAGTGATAGCGTGGGTTAGTTGAGAGCAGCAGGAAGGGAAAGGAAATGAGAAGCACAATGTTTTATAATCACACAATCAGCATCTTGCTTCGAGAACAACGGTTCGGAAGGGAGTAGTATGATGAGCTGGATAAAAACGGGCTTTGAGGCCAAAATCCACTGGTGCCCCTTCCTAACTGTATGCGAAGGGTTCAGAGAAGTTAAATAACCGCTGGTTTCCTCTTGTACAGGATGAGGTGTGTGTATGTTGCACTCAGCGCAGCAGCCCTCAATAAATGGTGGTTCTCAATATTCACACAGAGCTGGAAAGAAATATTGAAGGCATTTGTCATGAAGAATCATCTTCTGGGCTCATGAAGCTACGATGGCCTCTTTGGTGTTGAGCAGGCACATTCCCATTTATAATTTATCCACTTAGTCTCCTCAATTCCTTGATGAGCTAAGCCAAGGAATAAATCCAAACATTAACTTAACAAATATTCACCGAGCATCAGCTGTGTACTGCTGGACTGTGCCAAGTGATGTGGAGAACGCAAATATAAAAGATGTGGCGACAGCAGCAAATAGTCTAAGATGAGCTTGAAACATGGCAAACAGCTCCCCCCTATAGCATTCTGTAAGCAGTGCCAAGCAAGGGGTGGAAAGTGGGACTGTTTGGAAGTGGTCAGAGATGGTTTCTTGTAAAAGGTGAAATGAGCTGGGCATTGAAGAGAGGTGAGACTGCTGGGAAATGGCATTTCAGGCAGAGCGAGGCAACAGGAAAGGCTTCGTTTAATTCCCCACACTTTTTCACAGAATACTGCTCACTTATTTCCTGTTCCCAAGGGCCCACACTGTTCTTAGACCACATGAGTCTCTCCTTGCTTGAAACAAAAACAGGTATTTGTGGCCGGGCGCGGTGGCTCAAGTCTGTAATCCCAGGACTTTGGGAGGCCGAGACGGGTGGATCACGAGGTCAGGACATCGAGACCATCCTGGCTAACACGGTGAAACCCCGTCTCTACTAAAAAAAAAAAAAAAAAACTAGCCAGGCATGGTGGCGGGCGCCTGTAGTCCCAGCTACTGGGAGGCTGAGGCAGGAGAATGGCGTAAACGCGGAAGGCGGAGCTTGCAGTGAGCTAAGATCTGGCCCCTGCACTCCAGCCTGGGCGATAAAGTGAGACTCTGTCTCAAAAAAAAAAAAAAAAAAAAAAAAAAGAAAAGAAAAGAAAAACAGGTATTTGCAGTGAGCATGGACTTACTCAGTGTGGGCTGCTCTCCCATGCACACGGAGAAGGCACTATCATTGCCCAGAAACTTGAGCAAATCTGGTAGGGCCATGGCCAAGTCTAATGTCTTCCACTCTAAGAAAGAGTTGCTAGTTACAAACTCAGGAGAGGGCTTCTCATTATGCTTGATAAGTCCTTCAAGTCCTTTCACCTTTTAGAGACAACAGTCAAACCATTACACTTTCAAACTGGGGCCCCTTTCACAATGGACAGAGACTAGGAAAAAGGACATTTTCCCGACTGACAAGCTTGATAGCTTTGAGTGTCACCTCAGCTCAAGTTCTTCAGAACTCAACAGACTACCTGTAAATACTTGACACTTTGGGTGTGAAACGCATTTTCATTTGTTTTTGGTGCTTGTTCTATTTAGAGCCAGCTGGAGACCAGAGCACTAGATAGTTCATGGAAACTTGCCTTTTCCTTCCACACTCAGAGCCGATGTAGAGTGGCTGGAGAGTGCTGGTGGGCTTTTGAAGTGTCTGCCCTGGCAGAGAAGGCAGAGGCAGACCTGGTCTCCATCTTGGACTGGAAATGCTGACTATCTGGAAGAATAAGAGCCTAGATTCAAAGAATGGGCCTGCCCCGGCCTCTAAACTCCCAGCTCTGTACTCAAAACTTTTTGAGTCTGTTGCTCCAATGCATTGCTGCTAACTTATTTCCTTATCCCTGTAACTGTTTTCAATTTACTCACTCTGTGCCAAGATGGAATTTCACCCCTCCCTGCCCAACCACATCACCTCCCCTATGCTACAGAAAATCTGGCAGATGAGTCCTTGCTTGTGAACTGGCTTCTTAGATTCTGATGCATTAGGCAAAAAGGAAGCAGTTCTACAAAGTACTTTCTAAATGGTGAACCATTCATTGTATAATATAAGGCAGCTCGAACATGATCAGACTCTCGTGTGCTCACTAGGAGGGAAGAGTAAAAAGAACACTTTCAAGCAAGCTTGTAAAACTACATGCACATTTGACTTCTGTTTTTCTTTCAGCCTTTCTCTGCATTGTCAGTGTGTCCTTGGACATCATAGCTGAAAAGGAGAATGTGTTGGAAAGACAGTGATTGTGATTCTTTGCAGGATGTGTTGTGACAGCCCTGATCAGAGCTTAGATGGTGCAAATTGACAGGTTGCTATCAGACTCCTAGCTCAGAGCAGCTGGCTGCCCTGCCTCCAGGAGGCCTTGCATCTCCTTCAGCCTTCAAAAGTCAGGAACAGGCCAGGCACGGTGGCTCACACCTATAATTCCAACCCTTTGGGAGACTGAGGTAGGTGGATCACCTGAGGTCAGGAGTTCGAGACCAGCCTGGCCAATATGATGAAACCCCCATCTCTACTAAGATTTAAAATTAGCCGGGCATGGTAGTACGTGCCTGTAATTCCAGTTACTTGAACCCGGGAGGCAGAGGTTACAGTGAGCCAAGATCACACCATTGCACTCCAACCTGGGCAACAGAGTAAGACTCCATCTCAAAAAAAAAAAAAAAAAAAAAAAAGGAACGTTAGGGAGGGTATTTTGATCATGCAGACTACAGCTTGAGCTTTCATTTCTATAATTGGAGGTAATAATACTACCTTGCTACTCATGGTTTTTATGTGATTCTAAGGGAATAATGTCTCTGACAACACACAGAACAAAATTAAGTGCTAACCAAGTGTAGAGTTATAACACATCTCTTATTAGAGTATCAAATAATTGTTTTTCCTGCAAATGAATCGAGAACAAAATTTGAAATTGAGTATTGGGCTATTAAAAGTGCAACTCCTTCTCCCCCGCAAGTAGACCTTCCCCCTGCCCTATACCCCAGCTCCCTTAATGCCTTTTCCTAGGAATAACTGAGCATTGAAACAGCCCAGCCCAGGAAGAAAACACTGCGTACTTTGTGAGCTTTGACTTTCCCGTGATTAGATACCTGCTTTTTGTTCAGTTAAAAGCGTTAATCAAATGCCTGCTTGTGTCTGGTGCTAAACCAGGCACGGTCCAGTTATGGGTTCTGTGTCAAGTGATCTGTCCTTCAGGAAGAGCAATGAAGCAGGAAGATAAAGGATCGTACAACAAGGAGACCAGTGACATATGGAGCTAAAAAAGAGGAAGAAAAAAAATTTTTAACACAGAAAAATCAAGAAAGAATTTATGAAGGGTTGAGGATCTGTAAGATTTGGATCGAAGATTACAAACTTGAATGTTTAGAGAGGAAGCAGGAATAACTTCAAGCGTCATTCAGGCTGGTGTGGTACTATAGGGAGTGGTGGTGATTGGGGTAAACTGGAGAAAGCTTGTCTCTACCCAGGCAAATTTAATGTTACTACCTGGGAACATAGACCCAAAGTGGCCAGATCTTACACAGATCTTTTATACCATGAGAATCTAGAAATCTACTTTTCAGTGAAATTTCCCAATTTCTGACAACTAATAAAAGCAAGCCTTATCTCTTAGAGCAAGTTAACATGGTCATTTGCTGTCCTTCACTTATGCCATCAGGGTTAACACATGCGCGTGTGTGCGCACACACACCCAACACACAATTACACAGTTATTAGTTTACAACCTCCTACTTAGTTAGATGTTAGGAATGGATTCAGGCACCCCAGGCTGACGGAGCAAAATGCTGAACATGAACAAGAAAACTCAAGTGGTTCACAGAGAGCTAGGCTGTTGGGTGCATGAGAAGTATTATGGGAAATCTATCTAGAAAGCAGGTCAGAGGACCTTGAGTGCCAGATGGGATGTTTAAAATTACCCTGTTAGAATGGAGAGCTAATAAAGATTTTTGAGCAGGGAGTGGATTTACCAGATAGAACAATAATCTGGACTACTCTAAGAGACATGTTTGATCAAAGAGTCAGGCACTATGCTACCGTGTGACATACTACTGTACTGAATGTTTTCCATTCAGTGTGCTTCTCACCCTAATAAACCAAGGTAGAGGTAGGTATTGTTAATTATCTTCATTCGACACCTGAGGAAATTGAGGCTAATGGGAGTCCCCTAAGATCATACAGCTAGAAAGGGAGGGACCAGAATTTGAGTCCAGGGACATTTGATTCTAAGGCCTGGATAGTTGGCCCCTCTAGTGTACCCAGATTTAAAAGAGGGAGACAGAATGAGAGATAAATCTATTCTTTTTAAAAAATCCTACTACTTTATCTTCCTGTAACTTCATACCAGATACTCTAAGATCTGTTGGCAAGGATGGAGCCTTCAACTCAACCAAGACAGGTTGATATTAAGAAGCAGTTTGATGTAGGCTGGGTGTGGTGGCTCATGCCTGTAATCCTGGTGCTTTGGGAGGCCAATGCAGTAGGGAAAACGCCTGCTGTAGGAAGGGTATGATCAGGATGAGTCTACTCGGAAACAGTGGGTGATTGTCTTGAAAATGCAGTATTTCAGTGCAATGTCTGCCTTCCTGGAGGGCAAGAGGAAATTAACATGGTCATTCACCATCTATCACTAAAAATGAGATGACTAAGTTTACCGAGTCTTTCAAGGTTGTGACCCATGGTTCTTTACTCCGAGAGAAGAACGTGGAATCTTTTGCCCCACAAAAAGAGGTCTGGTGTGTTATTTATGCTCTGGCCTGTGGTAATAGCATTTTAAAATAAAAATTTGTCTAATGAGTGCGACATGTCATCCTTACTTATTTGGATGCTTGGCCTGTGGTTTTCTAATTGGAAAAGTGAATAAGATAAAGTTTAAGATCCCCTTCAATTCTAGAATTTCTTAATTCTCTGAAAATTGGCTCATATGTGGGATGCTTATATTGATTAGTAATATTATCTTCCTAATAACTTTGTCATAATCTTTTTTTTTTAATGTGTGACCTAAGTATTACCTTTGTTTGTCCCATGAGTGAACAGGTCAAAACGTTACTTCTCTTGCCCCGTGCTACACTACATCTGCCCCTCATTCTGAAGCAGACACTGGTTCACACGGCTTGGACAAGAGTGAGCAGATGTGGGCACAATAGGAAGGAATACAAGAAATCAGGGCTGTCCTGGAATATGTGGGACGCCTGGTAGCCATGCCATGCCATTTTCCCAGCAGATAAGCAAAGAGGAAGAAGAATTCTGTGACACATAGGAAATGTGAAATTCTGCTCAGCACATATGTCTGTAGGTTGGTTGTGCTGGTTTTGTTGTGAATCTTGCCTGTGCTCCCTCAAGAATGTGAACACATCAGTTCCCTTCAGTGCAAAGCCCTAGTCTAGAAACTTTATTTTATAGGAAGAAGTTTCTTAGGACTTGATCACAAAGGTTAGGAAAATGATGGGGGAGTTTTGCTGAGCTTAAAACTGACTTGGGGCTGGGCGCGGTGGCTCATGCCTGTAATCCCAGCACTTTGGGAGGCCGAGGTGGGCGTGGATCACCTGAAGTCAGGACTTTGAGACCAGCCTGGCCAACGTGGTGAAACTCCATCTCTACTAAATACAAAAATTAGCCGGACATGGTGGCAGGCACCTGTAGTTCCAGCTACTTGGGAGGCTGAGGCAAGAGAATAGCTTGAACCTGGGAGGCCGAGGTTGCAGTGAGCCGATATTGTGCCACTGCACTCCAGTCTTGGCAACAGAGCAAGACTGTATCTCAAAACAAAACACAACACAACAAACCTGACTTGGTACTGGTTTCCTTATCCTTTTAGGGGAGAAGAGGCATTGATTTTACTCATATTTGATGTTTCCCTGGTTATAAAGGACGTAGTTTGTAGCGCGTTGTTTTAGGAAGTCAGGGTCTTGGTTCTGAAGGCAGTGACTCTGGATGGTCATAATTAAAATCCAGCGTCGCCATCCAAACGACAATGTGCTTTTGCAGGCAACTCTGGCTATCATGGTTGCTTTAAGCAACCTGCAGTTCACCCACTGTGTACTGACTATAGGCCATACCCCGAGGGTGGAGGAAAAAGGCAATATCCAAAGAGTCTCAGAGGTTTCTCCCCCCTGGATGAGCAAACAACCCTCTCCCCTTTCAACACAGTAGCTGTGAAGACAGGGCTGACTCATGCGATGGCTTTTGAGGATGAAACATAAGTGATGTCCGAACTCTAAGGTGACACATTAAACAAAGAGTGTTCTCCACTCTTCCAGGAACCCTGACTTCTTAAAATGGAAAAAAAAAAAAAAAAAAAAAACTCACTCCGTTTTGCATGAATAAAATTTCTAGGTCAAAGTCAAATGAATTGCGAATACTCACAATTTGTTTGAGGCAGAAAGTCAAATAGCTTCCTCCTTAAGAGGCTCGGGGAAGTGAAGTGGCCTGGCCCATCAGAGAGCTGGAATGACCCAGCAAGTGAGCATTTATTTGCTTGTCAGGCCTGTTTAGCTTGTAAGAAATACACCTGTGAAAACCAATGCCAGGTTTTGGTAAACTGGTCCTAAAAGTTACTGAGCTAAAAATAGATTCCTGGGGCATACAAAAGTGCTGTGATTCCAAGTTTGATTTTTTAAAATATATTGAAGGGGCTGTGTGAAATGGAATAAAATAAAGATGGCTTTGAATGCTAATATCTAAAGCAAACAAACAGTTCTTTTGAGCTGTGCTGGCCCATGGCTTTTAAAGATGTGGTTAGCGTGTGAACCCCCAATGTGTCCCAGGCACTTTTAGACAGTGGCAAAAGCAGGTTCCTTCTTTTGAAGAATTTTCTGAGACTGCATTTGTTCAGAGCAACACAGTAAGTACCTGGTATATATTTGTGGAACAGAGAAAGCTGTTAATTCTGTCTGGGAACATCAGAAGGGTTTCCTGGGGCTGAGGTGACCTCTGACTCAGATTCAGGCTTGACAGTAGGAGGGTATCACCTGACAAAGAAGGATGATTAGCAACTTTTATGCTATGTGTGCTAACCTGCCTTCTAACTTAGATTTGTATATGAAATACGTTTTCCTGCTTCCTTGCTCCTCTCTGTTCAGTCTTATCCCTGCTTCTATATCCTCTGATTAAAGGCTTTAAACTTCCCTTCTCTTCTCACCCTGTGATTCATTCGGCTGTTAGACACTTCCTAAGCATCTGCTCTCCAGGCTTCCATGCTCCTGGGGAAAGCATTGTGCTAAATGTGAAATTCCTGCAGATCTCCTTAGTCATTCTCCATTAGGATCAAGAAATCACCAAGTCCTGCTTGTTACTTTCACATTCTTCATTCATTCCAAACACAGTGCTGAAAAACAGGAAGTATTTTATCACTTAATGTTCTGTGGTTGCAAGCAACAGACACTGGCTAACTGAAGGAAGAAAAGAAGTTCATTGAAAGGATGTCAGGGTGTGGTGGATGGAGTGATAGCCCCCCAGATATGTCCACCTCCAAATCCCTGAAAACTGTGAATATGTTACCTGACATGGCAAAAGGGACTTTGCAGATGGGATTAGGATCTTGAAATTGGGAGAGTGTTTTTGACTATTCAGGTAGAACCAATGTAATACAAGGGTCCTTATAAAAGGAATGTAGGAGGGCCAGAGCCAGCGAAGATGATGTGATGACTGAAGCAGACATCACTGAGACAGGAATGTGAAGTTACTGCGGGCTTTGAAGATGGAGGAAGGGGCCAAAGCCAAGGAAGGCAGGTGGCCTCTAGAAGCCGGAAAAAGGCACGGAATGAAGCCTCCCCTAGAACCTCCAGAAGGAACAAAGCCCTCCAACACCTAGGTTTTAGGACTTTTGAAATCCACAACTATGAGGGAAGAAATTCGTGTGTGTATGTGTATGCTCATGTGCGTGTGTTTCAATTGCAGTGAAATTCACTAAAGCAACCATTTTAAACAATTCAGCGGCATTTAGTACATTCACAGTATTATGCAAACACTCTATCTAGGTCCAAAGCATTTTCATCAGCCCAGAAAGAAATTCCATACATACTAGGCAGTTGCTCCCCATCTCTCTGTCCCACCTCCCCCAGGTAACCACCAATCTGTGTTCTGTCACTATGGATATTTCATAGAAATCGAATCTTATAATATCTGAACTTTTGCATCTGGCTTCTTTTGTTTAGCAAATATTTGAAAGTTCACCCATGTTGTAGCATGTGTCAGTACCTCATTCCTTTTATGGCTGAATAATATTCCATTTTATATAAATACCACAATAACTTTAGCTATTCATCAATTGATAGATATTTGGGCTGTTTCTACATTTTGGCTGTTGTGAATAGTGCTGCTATGAACCTGTGTGTGTAGATACTAATTTGAGTATCTGTTTTCAGTATTGGGGGTATAGATGCTTAGAAGTAGAATTGCTGGGTCATGTGGTAATTCTTTGTTTGACTTTTTGAGAAACTGCCAAACTATTTTCCATAACAGCTGACCATTTTACATTCCCACCAAATAACTGGAATGTGTAAGGTTTGCAATTCTCCATGTCCTCATCAACACTTCCTTTCTTTTTTTTTAAGTATAGCTGTCCAAATGATACAGGAGCTAGAAAGAAATTATTTAGGCAGAGAGTGAGGGTAAGAGAGTCCTTAGTAA
The DNA here is from genome assembly GCF_002776525.5 of Piliocolobus tephrosceles. NCBI lineage: Eukaryota > Metazoa > Chordata > Mammalia > Primates > Cercopithecidae > Piliocolobus > Piliocolobus tephrosceles. The sequence goes on along the minus strand of NC_045447.1, from coordinate 91,603,889 downwards.
GGTTTTCCTTTTAATAAAAAGCAGCCCCCAAATCATTTCTTTTCTAAAAACAAAAACAAAACAGCCTGTAAAATCGAGCTGCAGACATGGATAAGCCAGTTGGAAGTTTGCACGGGTGAATGTGTGCAGCTGTGCCAATAGGGAAGTGCTACCTGGGGACCAGGCATGTTCAACATGGAGGCTCCATCTTCCTTTTTCTGTCAACTACAGGTACAGTAAAGGAACAGGCAACATGGCACTAGCCAGGTAGAGAACCCATCTGCATAATAACAGGTTAGGGCGGGGTGGCCAGCTTCTTCACGCACTATGTAAATGACACACCTGGTCCAACTAATTTTTGGGCACTATGTAAATCAGACATTGCCGCCTCAAGCTCATCTATAAAACCCTGTGTACTTTGCCATCGACTAGAAGGCCCACTCGGGCGCCCCTCTCTTTCTGCAGGAGAGAGAGCTGTTCTCTTTCTTTTGCCTATTAAGCCTCTACTCTTAAACTCACTTCTTGTGTGTCCGTGTCCTTGATTCCCTTGGTGTGGGACAATGAGCCTCAGGTATTTACCCCAGACACTATGCCACTTCATTAGTGGGAGTGACATAGCACCTCACTCTGAATTGTATTTGCATTTCTCTGATGACTAATGATGTCAAGCATTTTTTTATGTGCTTGTTGACTATATATCTTTTTTGAGGAAATCTCCATTTTTTGACCATTTTTAAAAAATTGGGCTGGTTGTCTTTTTGTTGTTGTGAGAGATCTTTATATGTTGTGGATATATATGAAAAAAAGAGCTCTTTATATATTTTGGATGCTAGACTCCTAATTGGTGTTCTTTTAAGCCACTGAGTTTGTGGTAATTTGTTATAGCGACAATGGTAAACTGATACTGGGGAGCTTATGGAATTGAAAGAAAAGTTGAACAACCAATTTGTGGGAAAGATGCTCTGGGGTTCTGGATACCAGGAGTAAGTGATGTATCTGTTCCAGTTGTTTTCCATTCTTGTGTCCTGATTTCAGAGGGGAGCGCAGCTGTTGTAGCCTGGGGAGTGTCTGGTGAACACTCAGAACACTCAGGTCAGAACAAGGCAAGCCTCTTGATTGTTAGCACCACTAAGACTGCCTGGAAAATAGAGATACTGTTACAGACAGAAGGGCAAACATTTTGGGAAGGCAAAAACAAGAATACACTACAGGCATAAGAAGGTAATACTAAAGAATAATAGATGAAATCTAATGACATAAAGGTCTAAAAACCTCCCACAGCCCAAGAGGGAAATCTGGAATTATAAATGAGGACGATGTAGCAGAGGACAAGCACCAATAAAAACATTCAGGGGATGTATTGAATAGACATCACAGGCTATATTAGTAGAGGTATACTGTCTGAGAAAAGGGAGGTGATAATCCTGTGCTGTTCTGTGCTGGTCATACCACACTTTAGGTGAGGAATTCCATTTTGTGCTCCATACCTTCAGAGGCATATAGACAAAGTGGGTCACATTCAAAGATGAGAGGCCAGGAGGCTGGCATCATGCCATTGGAGTAACGGTCAGAGAAATGGTCACAAGGGTGTTGGGGGAAGTCCAGTTATGGGGAGCTACCCAGGAAAAGCAAGGTAAAGAAGGGTAAGGTTTGTTATGCGCTTTAAGTTGTGCCTTCTTCATTGACAAGAGACTATAGTGAGTCATCCTTCTCTTCCTGGTACAGAGAGGGAGACACCCTTACGAACGGATATTTTCTTTGTAGATATAAATTTCCCTTACAAAAGGAAACTTCGACTCTATGTTCGGAACTTCTGTGTCTGTAGTTTCTCAAAATAATCAGCTTAAAATAATTCTTATGCCTAAAAGGCATATTTTGGGATGGAATATTCTGGTCTCCTACGGTCATATTTTGGGGTGGCATATTCTGGTCTCATACGCACTCTTCCCTCTTTAAGATTCTGTGATCCCTCTGTCAGAGATGTGTGAACCAGAATGACTCCATCTTGAATAGGAGCTGGGTGAAATGAGGCTGAAACCTACTGGGCTGCATTCCCAGATGGTTTGGCATTCTAAGTCACAGGATGACATAGGAGGTTGGCACAAGATACAGGTCATAAAGACCTTGCTGATAAAACAAGTTGCAGTAAAGAAGCCGGCTAAATCCCACCAAAATCAAGACAGCCATGAGTGACCTGTGATCCTCCTCATGGCTACACTCCCACCAGCTCCATGACAGTTTACAAATGCCATGGCAACATCAGGAAGTTACCCTGTATGGTCTGAAAAGGGTAGGCATGGATAATTCACCCCTTATTTGGTATATAATCAAGAAATAACCATAAAAATGGGCAACCAGCAGCCCTCGAGGCTGCTCTGTCTATGGAGTAGCCATTCTTTCATTCCTTTACTTTCTTAATAAACTTGCTTTCGCTTTACTCTACGGACTCACCCTGAATTCTTTCTTGCATGAGATCAAAGAACCCTTTCTTGGGGTCTGGATCTGGACCACTTTCTTGTAACACCTTCCTGCCCCTTGCAGTCATCTGAGTTTGGGCTTGCTGGCTCTTCCTGCTACTGCTTCAGCAAAAATATTGGTTGGGGTGGTGGGAGTTGGGAGGGTAGGTCACAGGACTAGAGACAGAGTAGGTTGGGAGAGTGGAGGCTAGGGATTTTATTCTCCGGTGCAAGGAAAGGCAAGCTGGTAGTATAGGACAGTGGTCTCCAAACTTGGATTGTACACCCCATCAGTCAAATAATGTTTGCATACGTACTCTTCAAATTAGGGATTATTACTTTAAAATCATAAGCGTATACTATTTTCAGATGCAATATACTACCAAGGTCATCGATAAAGATGACTATAAGCCCATATTCCAAATAATCTTTATTATTTTGAACTGCTAGACCACTTTTGATTGGTGGAGGTAGATTCTTAACATTACCTTTTCCAGTTTCTTGGCACTGTTTAAGCAGGAAGCTGAATGGGAGTGAACAAGTGAGTCCACTGCTGTCTACTGCTCTGAGTTACAGAATTTTATTTTTGCCCTTGTTTCAGTATTCCTTTTCACACAATCTCTGTTGGGAGGTCATCTGACAGACCAAATGAGGTTAGTTAGCTGTGTTTGTTGAGATTTTATGTTTTTAGATAAATGTAACATGAAATTCAAATACTTTATTCCTGCACATCAACGGAACACCGTGCTTGTCTTTTGGGTGATGTCTTTTGGGTCCACCAGTGGAGGGGTAGAACCTTGCTGCTCCAGGAGTGGTCCTCTGACCTGAGGCAATGGCTTTGGCTGGGGGCCTGTTAGAAATGCTGACTTGCAGACCACACCCCGGATGTACCGTGTCAGACTCTGTGTTTTTAACAAGATCCCCAGGTGATATGCACAGAAAAGTTTTAGAAAAATTAGTTTAGGGGCTAATCAAGGATTTTTTGGAGTGCGGGAGTCTGTTAGAGGACTGAAAGCTTGGAGAGGAGATGATGGGGATCTCATTTCAAGTTTGTAGACATAGGAGTTAGGCTGTTTAGCATCTCTCACATACACTCAGAAGTAGGTTAGTAAAGAGTCAAACAGAAATCATCTGAAAAGAGTTTTAAAAAGTCCTAACCTCTTAATCAAGGAGAACATAAAACAAAACAAGTAAAATTCTAAACAAAGTTTTACTGGAACTTCATGAACTTGCAGAGAAGTTCTTTGTTTTGGAATCTGGAGTTAAAGGAATCCAGATTCCTTGAATTGGGGTTTTCTGTTGCCAGAGCTTTTCCACATTTCCCAGCTGCCTGCTATTTATCTGCCTTTTTAGCTGAAGCTCTGATGACCTCGGGTATAAATTTAATGCTTTCTTGTCTTCCTTGATTGTTTTCTTCTCTGCTCCCAGCCCCTTAAACCCGAACTCAGTCTTTAATGTCTGGCTTGCATTTCCTGATCAGATTCACAAAACAAAGACTGCATTGTCTCATCATTTGTGTGGGAGAATTAGCCCAATTAGAGATACGGTGAAGTTCTTGTGCCTATCTCAAGACTTCTGAGCTTCACAGCAGTGAGTGCTGCTGGGAAGTCTCTGAGTACTGCCTTCTGTTATATTTGCAGTTTGACCAACGATTTCAGATGCTAGCACTGCATTCATCAGTGGGGATCTTGATTTAACATAGCTGGGTACAGATGTGAAAACCTAGCCTTGCCAGTCAGAGAGTGAGGTTTCCATCAATCAGTCAATGGTTTTTGAGTGTCTTCTGGAGACTTCCCAGTTCCCTGAGCAGAGAAAGATGAGCAAGACCAGGCCCTTGACTACGGAGCTCGACGTCTTGTGGCAAATACAGATATACAGACCCATGTTAGGCAACCACAGATACATGTGTAACAACAGGAGGTGTTGCACAATGTATCTGTGATTACCTGCCATCAGTCTGTATGTCAGACTGATGACAGGAGGTGTCAAGTCATATGACTGTAACAAATGACTATTGTGGCAGCTGGGATGAGGGAGTGAAGGGGGTTGTGTTTGGAAAGTTCAGAAATACTTATATGGTGGACTGGAGAGAAGTAAAAACACTTATGCAAAATGGGCATGCAAATTGTCATTGAGTGATGGCAAACTATCAGTTCAAGGTAATGGACAAGATCTCAGGGGAGGCAGATGGACAGCAGTTAAGGAGATTGGACTCTTATCCTGGTGGTCAGTGTCTCTCAAACAGTGTTGACGTGCCTGGTGGAAAGCAGTAGGGGATGGGGAGAGGTTGGTAAAGTTGTGGAGGACAGGAATGAAGGTGGAAGGCTAGTGAGTTAGACCACAGAAAGGAAAACACACCACTGAAGTTGTAAACTATAACTGAGTAGCAGCATAAACCTAAAATATTCTGCAGTTTCTTTGGGGTTTTCTTGTGCCAAGTGTGATCATTCCAGGATTGGAAGCTTTCATGCCTTGGGTGGACAAACACTGGGAGGTGAAAGTAAAGTGTTGCTGAAAGGGCATTACCATGATAGGGCACATGATCCAGGCTGTGGAGGACAGAAAATGAAGACGGAGAAAAAATAATTTGTGAAACAACGGAGGCTTCAAGGAGCCCAAGGTGTTTATGAGCTTCAGGGAACTGGATTGATCTGACACTGTGATTGAAGAGAAGAATGTTACAATTTAAGAGTTCAGAAGAGGAAGGTTCCTGTTGATGTCAAGGTTCTGAGGTTCCAGATTTTTCATGCACCTCTTCCTCTATGAATCAAGCTTGGCCCGTCCTCCCTGTATTTATTTAAGATGGCAGAGGAGAGCCACCAACAGATGAAGTCGGATGATGAGAGATGATAAGAAGCATCCACAGGAATGTGGAATGGATGATTGTTTCTTCTGGGCATTCAGCAACCGGGGGTCCTAAGGATTCTGTGACTTGGCCAAACTTGAGATACAACTTCAGTGACCTGCCTTGTTTGTCAAGCATTTACTTCCTAAAAGGATCTAGTTGGGGTAATTTTGCCAATGTCTGAACCGGAGTCTTTTGCACCAAAATTCCCTTAAAAGTTGACCTCCCTGGTGTCCAGCCACTGTGTAGTTGTCTTGGACTTGGATCTGAATTCAGGGCAATCATTTGTGGCAGAAAACATGTCATAGCAGTTTTGATGTGCCAGGTGCATTGACTCATGTTATCTTTACAACAACCACATGAAGCAGGTACTATGATTATCTTCATTTTACATATGAGGAAACCGAGGCGCAGAGAGGTTAGATGACTTACCCATAGCTAGGAAATGGTAGAGCCAAGAGGTCTGGCTATGGAGTCTATGCTGTCAACCTTTCTGTTAGCTCCCTCTGAAAAGAACTGATTCCAAACATGATTCTTAAAAGATGGCAGCAAGCTTCATGGTTTCCTCTTGCAGCCTGTCTCAGCCTAGCACATAACTAAGGTTTCATGTGGTCTCTGTAAATGGGACTCCTTCCACTGCCACATCCCCGCTGCCCCGTGCATAAACACACCCTGCATAAAGTCTATGAGAACTGCAGATAGATCTAGTTATCTTTAGGGTGACCAAGTCATTTATAATTCATACTGAGATACTGAGTAAAAGTGGGCACTATGTGTGTTTGTGTGTGGCTTTACTGTATCTTTAGGCATTGAAACTTCTGAAGAAATCAATGTCTGGGCAGTGAGGCAGCTGCTTCTCCTTCACTTCTTCGAGTTACTAGAGCAACTTGTCAGTAGATTCTTTTAAAAGACAACCTTTGGTATTACTTGCATGCACGTGTATTACCGAGGAATGCACTGGTACAATACAAATTTCTCTCATCAGGTGCAACTAGTCTAGCGTCCAAACATCATGCACAACACCTTGGTGGCAGCAGCACACTGTGTGCACTCCCATTGTGGCCCTGCTCATTTGCGTATGATATTTGGAGCATGTAGAGGAGTGAGAATAGTATTGGGAAGAGGAGTGAGGAGGAAACAGTGTGAGTGCCTGGGTGACAGGAGGTCAGCCAAAGTTGAGCAGGGCAAGCCTGAACATGTCATTGGTGCAAACCCAAGCTTCACTGATATTCTTTAATAGGAACATGAGTGACATCCGGTGGAACCCGGTGATGGGGTCTTCATCTACCTTAAGCTCACCCACAACCATGCTGATGATGCAGCTATCTGATGTGGGCTAATGGTCCTGTTCCTGTGATGCTGTACTGGACTTTCTGGAACAGAAGGCTAGACAACTTATCCACAATGGCAATTTTTCCCTGGAATTGCTGTCCTTCCCACATAAGGCATGATGCATCAATGTAAATTGTACCTACTTGGGTTCTATCTTGATCAAATAACTGGTAGTAATGTTGAATGAAGCTGGATTCAGTCTGCTCCCATATCAGCTTATCTCCCATTCTGGAGCATCACCTGGCCTTGCAGAGACCCAGGGGGCTGGCACTATGGCAGCAGTGGCAGCGGCAACCCAGTGTGGTCTATGACCCAAGTAGGCACTATTGAGATCTATGCTTGCATAACAGGCACAAACTACGACTGTTCCAGGCAAACTAGGACATATGGTCACCCTAGTTGTGTGCTATATATTAAATGAGAATGGAAGAAAGCTACAAGTGGGCCTGGAATATTTCCAGCCCACCTAAAAATTGCCAGAAGAAGGCAAAAATTCCCAAAGCCCTGGTTCGTAATAGGTTCTCAATAGATTTTGAATGAATAAATGACTAGATTCAAATGTGCCCCCAAGAGGAATGTGGAGAAGAATAGAAATGAATCACCTAGCAAGGGGATTGGTGGCAAGGAAGGGGCATCACTGGAAAGTGTAGAAACATCACTGTTATAATAGCAGCAATTTCTGTCCAAGCACTTCACAATGGAACAAGTTAGGACTTGCCATTGACTTAAATAAATGAGTCAGCAGACCTAAAGGAAACATAAAATTGAGCCTATTTTTGCATCTTGGTGAGACTGTCATTGAAATGTCTATCTGGGGGGAAATGTAGCATCTAGTTGTAGAAAGTAACCTTAAATGGCTGAAGGAAGAACAATGGGTCTTTGAAAAGCCCGAGACCAGGGACTTGGCAGACATCAAGATTTCCTTTGAATTTGCAAAGTTAACATCACTTTATAAAACTGGAGAAACTAGATTTTGGGGAAATTAAAAGAATGTGCCTCAAGGTCATTGATCATGAAACCAGAACCAGTATCAGTGTGGACAGGCAGCTGGTCTCTGGTTCCAAATCTTTGTCTATTGTTGGGGAAGGGCAGGACTTGAGGCAACCCCTTCCCTATACACACTCGCCCTGCAGAGAGGTCTATTCCCAGTAGCCTGTGGGTATGGGAGAATAGTTGAGGTGTTTGTTGGCAATGTCTTCTCATCTGAAGACAGTTGTCAACTCCACCTGCTCTGCTCCTTCACATTCAGTTGTGCCCGGCCTTAGTGTGAAGACCTCTTATTTGTTCTCAGTGCCTGAGGACCAGTCACATACTCCAGTATTCCAACTTTATAGGCATGACATAGGGTGGGACTGATGCCCTAGATCTCCGAGATCCTGGGTAGAGACATCCTCATCCCATCTCGGGCAGCTCACTGCCAGCCTCCCAGGGCTGAATGGCCTGGAGAATAGGGCACAGGCAGTGGCCCAGCAGTTGCCCAGGCATCATAGCCAGTGTCACCCTATAGTCCTAGATAAGGGCCACAGCATTGTTTAGGTTCGCATGTCTGTGTTTTGGATGCCCATCAAGTGGAAGGCCTTATTGTTAATGAAGACTGGATCTCAGTATTCTAGGTGCACTTACAGTGTCTGCCCTTCTTACTCAGCTGGTTCATTCCCTTTTCTGGTAATGAATCCTCTTTGTATTTGAAGCCTACCTCTTCATAGGGACCAAATTTGTGCAGCAATGAGGTTTCAACCAACTACAATATGGGAAATATGAGGATAAGGTTTATAAGTTGGATAAATGTTGCAGGGACAGTCTGTAAACCGAGGCTATGAAAAGATTTGTGTGAAAATATTCTTTATCTTCATTCAATTGTTTAAATTTTATGAGTTTTAAGACATATGGTGCTCATCTATATCTCAAGGTTGTAGCAACCTGTGACTAAACATGTCCTTTTCTAGTTCCAGATTGTTATTTTTCACTATTGTATCTATTCCTATAGTTGACTCATATTGGAAGCACAATATCAAGCAAGTTCTAAACACGTTTTTCAAGCAATATAAAACTGTCATTGGCCCTAGATGTAATAAGAGTTTTCTAGAGTTATGTGAGAAACTGAAATCCCAGGGCCACTGATGCAGGGCAGGCCCAGTGATCCTCATAAAAGGCAAGCAAGACTTAATCTTTTTGTTTTTGTTTTGTTTGGGATGGCGTCTCACTCTGTCACCAGGCTGGAGTGCAGTGGCATGATCTCAGCTCACTGCAACCTCCGCCTCCCGGGTTCAAGCGATTCTACTGCCACTGCCTTCTGAATAGCTGGGGCTACAGGCATGTGCCACCACGCCCAGCTAATTTTGGTATTTTTTTAAGTAGAGATGAGGTTTCACCATGTTGGCTAGGATGGTCTCAATCTCTTGACCTCGTGATCTGCCCGCCTCAGCCTCCCAAGGTGCTGCGCCACCGCTCCTGGCCAAGATTTGTTGCCATGATCATTCAAGGTTTCACTCGACAACCCTTGACCTATTGTCTGTGGTTTCTGAAGATGAGTATCTTCATACTGCAGTAGTACTAACTCTTAAATGGTGAGAGAAGAGTATTTGATTTCTTTGTTCACTTCCATAAAAAAAGCATGACTACTGGGAGAACAAGTTTTGAGGTCATTTGATGGGAAGAGCAATTCCAAAGTACCTCCTGTGACTCCTTCTGTCATCCTGCTTCTCCATTCTACAGAGCCCTCATTGAAAGTGGTCAGTAAACAGGAAGGTTCTCAGAGTGTTTAATCTGCAGATGGGGAATATCAGAAGTTTAAGGAGGCTAAGCTAAAAGATTCTCCATGTGTTGATGGTAAACTGGCTCTTGAAAGCCTCTTTGGTGAATAGAAGTCATGTCTCACTGATGACAGTCCTAGAGGGAGGGCTGCCCCACCCTTGTAGGATGATCAGATGTGTTTGTTTTTGAAAGCATCTTGACCTGAATCCACTAAGACTTGAGTTTATGAGACCCACTTGTTAAATATCAATATAGATGGAGGATAAAGCAAGGTCTGAGAACTGAACTCTATTTTATTGTTATACTAACCAAATTGGTAAAGCTCTGAGCTTTCATTTAGGGGAACATAAGATTTATCTGGAATTCTTTCTTTGCAATGTACACTATTTAAGAAAATATAGGGCAGTAACTTACTCTCCTTTCCCGCAAAGCAGTAAATTCAGGTGTCCAAGCTCATTTAGCTTGGTTGTAAGTAAAATGAGTTCTTGAGTAATTTTAATTTAAGAGGAGAGACTTTTTTCCCCACTAACTCTTCAAACAGCCTGTGGATCTGCATATTAGCAAGCACCTCTGGTGTCTAGCCTAAAGCCTTTAAATTTGAATTGCTTGCAGAAAACAGGAGTATAACTGTTTCAAAGGGTGTTTCCGTGTGTTTTACTAGATTTCTGTGCATGCACATACTACTACCTCATGGAAAATGCTAGAGGTTAGCAAGGAAGAGGCATAATTTCTGAGCTATTTGCTGATAAGGTGGGGTTCAAATATTTGACATTTTCAGGTTAGCATATGAGGCTCATATTTTCATAATGTCTTATGTCATTTACCCTGGAAAATATTTGCTCTGTTTCTGAGAACAGTCATAAATTGGGAAAGGTGTATAGCATTCTTTTTTTTTTTTTTTAACCTTTTAACCCTTTGTTACCAAGGCATTGCTGGATGAATCATGGAACATAGAGCATCTTTGTAAAATTTGAGGAAATGAGCATAGATTTTCAGACCTAAAATAATAAATTACTGACTGGGCAACTTAATTGTGATAATGATGAAAAGAATGTGGAGGGAAAGGTGGGAAACATTAACCTCCTAGCCATATCTAATGATTAGAGTTCCCTGACACCATGTTAACCCATTTTTTATGAAGCTACACAAATGCATCAACTGAAACTCTTCAGTGGTAGTATTGTTACATAGCATAAAATGAAGATGTTACTCTTGAAATAGGCTTTTCCTCAAAAAAGCCACTCTATATTCTTAGAAAAATAAAACAATAAACATGCTTTCGAGTTTTAGATGGGATGTAAAAATTTAGATATTTTTAAAAATTAAAAATATTCAGTATTCAGTACACTATCATCAGCTAAAAATAAAAATATGTGGATTTGCCAAGAGCACAAGCCATAACTATCTTTATTTTTGCCCTATCTGATCACTAGACAAACAGGAAATTACCCTCTCTTTCAACATCTTTCTCTTCTCCTTGCCCCTCCCTCACCATATCCCTCAATCTCTCTCCCTTAACAAGCCATGATATTGAACTGAAAATCCACAGGAATGTCATTCTGTGATTGGCAGTAGATTTACGTCTGTCAATTTAAAAAATGCAACCGTAGAAGATTTTATATTTTAATATTTTAAACAGTAAGTGCTCACCATGGTTACTAATAAATTCATTGCAACAACATTTCAGCACCATGGATAGCACCAACGGTGCAGATTCTACCCCCTTCTCCCAAAACCCCATTTTGGTCATGCCACCTCTGGTCTGGTGAGGGGATTTAGGGATGGCTGTGTTGACACAAAATGGCAGTTCTTATAGTTGGCTTCTTGTTAAAACCACATGAAGAACTTTATCCCCAAGTCCAGCCCCCCACAACTCAATCAATTAAATCAGAATATCTGAGGTGGGTCTTAGGCACTCATACTTTTTAAAGTTTTTTAGACTTAAAACCAATAGAAAGTAGTAATTTCTAGGAGATGAGATGGATTTACATCTGAAATAGAACCTCTCAACCTTAACTGTTTTTAAGAATTACCCAGATTCTTAAAAAATAATAATAATAATAATTGTTTGGGCTTGTCTTTAGACATTATAACTCAATTGGCCTGAAATAGGAGACCGATATCAATAGTTTAAAAAAAAAATCTTCAAGCAATTTTTAATTTACAAGAGTTAATAAACATTTACTGTCAAGCAAGACCTGAAAGTAAATTTTTTTTCCTGTGAAAAGTTTAGGCAAATTTGATCTCTCAGAGCCTTTCATTCTAGAGGGAAGTAATGTGTAATGTCTAGTTTTCTTTTTCTTTCTTTCTTTTTTTTTGAGATGGAGTTTCACTCTTATTGCCCAGGCTGGAGTGCTATGGCACAATCTCAGCTCACTGCAACATCCGCCTTGCAGGTTCAAGCTATTCTCCTGCCTCAGCCTCCAAGTAGCTGGGATTACAGGTATGCACCACCATGCCTGGCTAATGTCCAGTTTTCATGACATTGGAGTTGAAGTTGAGAAACTTGTATTCTAGCCAGATATGAAGTCAAATGGGGCCATACCAGCTACCTGCCACTCCTTGTCTGGGCCAGAGCCCCAACTCTGGACACTGAGTAAGGATATGAAGCGTGAAACCATTATCTTGTGTCTCCAGCTATGCTTAGTGATTTCAAACTATCCTCCTCTAGAAAAGTTTTCTTGGCAACCTTATTTACTTCCCTCCTATAGGGTGGATATCTGGCTGATTTACTCTTCTATAGAAAGTTGGGTGTGAAGCAGCTAACAGTTAGTACTTGCCAAGTTTTCCCACCTCCCTTGCACTTATTTTAGAGTCATGTGACTCCGAGGAGAGAGTCTTATCTGGGACAAGGCACATAAGACTCCCCTGTTTTTCTTCTTTTGTTATAGCAATGTTGGAGGCTACATGTCACAGATAGCATAGCTGCAGCATGGAGGAAGGTGGCCTGCCTGCAAATAAACAAGAAAAATATTATATTAAGTATGTAGATTCCAGAGCTTGCCTGATGTGATGGCTACTGTTAATTATACCTAATGAGACTCTCAAAGATGAATAAATATTCCTGACAGTGTCAATTGATGAGAATCCTTGTTTCTACCCATTTTAAGTGGAAAAAAAGAAATGTATTTACATTAATCCTCATATCCCTACACATTTAAAATACAAGGAGAAGTAGTATATGTAATACATGAATTTCCAGTTGTAGAAATATTTTTTTCTTCCATTGGTCATCATTAGCTGTAAAGTACTGCCTGTTTTTAATCACATCACCTCTCCAGACCCATGGCACTCTGGGAAGGCAGGAAACACAAACCTTCATTGCATTTGAAATTACCAATCAAACAACTTTTTAATTTGGAAGTAAACCACTGAAAGTAATGATCTCTTTAGACTTTAGTTTGCCTTTTTCTTCAAACTTTAAATACCATCGAGGTGCAGCTTGATTGTCCTGTTGCTGAGACTGGTTTCAGTGTCATGCTCTTGCTTATATTCAGTGGCAGCTTGCCTGACTGTGTTTCCTGTAGGTCCTCTCTCGATCTCTCTCTTTTTTTTTTTTTTTTCAAGACAGAGTCTCACTCTGTCATATAGGCTGGAGTGCAGTGACGCAATCTCAGCTCACTGCAAGCTCTGCCTCCCAGGTTCATGCCATCCTCCTGCCTTAGCCTCCCGAGTAGCTGGGACTACAGGCACACACCGCCACACCCGGCTAATTTTTTGTATTTTTAGTAGAGATGGAGTTTCACCGTGTTCACCAGGATGATCTCAATCTCTTGACCTTGTGATCCGCCCGCCTCGGCCTCCCAAAGTCCTGGGATTACAGGTATGAGCCACCGCGCCCGGCCGGTCCTCTCCCTTTTTTGCTTAATTTTAATTTTAGAGACGGGCTTTTGCTATGTTGCCCAGGCTGGTCTTGAACTCATGGCACAAGTGATCCTTTCTCCTCAACCTCCCAAAGTACTGGAATTACAGGTACATGGCATGATACCCATATCTTTTTTTAAACATAAATTTTGTTGTGGATATTTGAGGTTTACAATGTGAGGTTATGGGATGTATAGAGATACATAGATACTTGTAGATACATATGAATAGTACAGTGGTTACTCTTTTTCTAAGCTCCTTATATGCTGCCTTCTCTCCTGACCCTCTTCTTCTCTAAGGTGGAGTTAGTCACATGCCAACACCAAAGTTTCCCCCAACCTCTGGTCTATTAACCACGGAGAAGCAGGCAGAAGTTATAAAAATAAAGGGTAGTGCTTAAGTGGTATGAAAGTCTAATTGCATTTGGCCACTGTCTTTGAACTTTGTGATGATTCTTGACCCATATCTAGCATCCTAGCCCATGGTTAGAGATTTTGGTGCAAGATTTCCCCTCAGTGTATTGCTCATCCCTTGCCTTCCCTCCTTCCACTATCACACCATCATGGAGCCTGCAGATGCCCTGGAGAAATTGAGCCAGCTTATCCCTTGAGCACAGATCAGTTGTATCCCAGTGGAAACTGAAATCTAGATGAATTTTTTTTTTTTTTTTTCTTGAGACGGAATCTCGCTCTGTTGCCCAGGCTGTAGTGCAGTGGTGCAGTCTTGGCTCACTGCAACCTCCGCCTCCCAGGTTCAAGTGATTATCCTGCCTCAGCTTCCTGAGTAGCTGGGATTACAGGTGCCTGCCACTGCGTCTGGCTAATTTTTGTATTTTTAGTAGAGACAGGGTTTCACTATGTTGGCCAGGCTGGTCTCAAACTCCTGACCTCAGGTGATCTGCCTGCCTCAGCCTCCCAAAGTGTTAGGATTACAGGCGTGAGCCACTGCACCCTACCTGAAACCTAAATCTTTACTTTTAATGCTCCCCTCTCCTGCAACCCAACATCTATCATGCAGAAAAATTAACAGATTATTCTCTGAAAGCATTCAAGGATTGATAAAAATAACTTTCAAGCAGAGTATTAAAGTGACCTATAATCTCATTTTAGCTGAGATAATATCACTAAGTATTTATTTAGCATTGACAGTGTATTGTTGGCTTATTATTCATAGTTTATTTCTGCAAATCCTAATCAGCTAGTTCTATAGACCTATGCTATCTACCTGTAATATTATCTCCATGAAGCCACAATGGAACATTTAGTAAATTATTGCTGTAACTCATTAAACTATAACCCCAAAGCATTCAGAGCATCCTAATTGGATCTGGCCTGACCTCATTTAAAAATGTACAGAGTCCCCAGGAGGCATACAGACACCAAGTTTTTGCAAGATTTTCAAGGCATGGGATGATGTTTAGGCTAATTATTGCTTAATATATTTAATTTCTTTGATAGACTTGATTACTTTGGCTAATTCAGACTAATTTATCTTATTTGTTGCTAGTTAATTTTAGTTTCTAATTGCAGATTGTGATTCTGACATAAATATTTTTAAAAACTGGATCACAGGTCACACATCAGTTTATTACACATTGAAACAAAGCTTCTCTTCTAAAATACCTTTTGGGGCCAATTTGGAATTTGTGTCTTTTTATGTATTCTATAAAACTATGATGGATATATGATATTTCCTTTCATCTTATGAAAGAAAGGAAAAAGAAATGTCTAAAGGTAGGACTGACCCACGAAAGAGGAAGAATGGAAGATTTGTCTGGATAACTTATCTGCATCATTATCCATAGTAGTCAAAGAGTGGAAACAACTCAAATGTCTATTATCTGATGAAAAAATAAACAACATACGGAATAGCCGTAATAGAATATTATTTGGCAATAAAAAAAATGAAGTACTGATGCATGCTACCAGATAAATAAATCTAAAAAAATTATGTGAATAAAGGAAGCCAATTATACACACACACAAAAACATATACGTTGCATGATTCCACATATGAAATGCCCAGAATAGGCAAATCTAAAGAGACAAAGTAGATTAGTGTTGCCTGGGCTGCAGCGGTGGGGACATGGAGTCGCTGCTAATGGGTACAAAGTTTCTTTCGGGGTTTCTTTCTTTAAAACATGATAAGATGTTCTAAAATGAGATTATGGTGATGACTGCACAACTCAGTAAATATACTAAAAGCCATTGAATTGTACACGTTAAATGGGTAAATTTATAGTATGTTGATTGTATTTCAATAAAGCTGTTAAAATTGGGGGAAATGCTGTTAGAATTAAGTAAATATATATATTTATTTGTTTACTTTAAAGATAAGCAACTTCCTCCAAGCAAACAATAATGACAAAAATCAATCCAAATGCAATTCTTGATCCTAAAATGTATGGACATTTCCCTCTCTGTGATTTTTGCATGGTGGCTCGTGCCTGTAATCCCAGCACTTTGGGAGGCCAAGGCAAGCAGATCACGAGGTCAGGAGTTCGAGACCAGCCTGACCAATATGGTGAAACCCCATCTCTACTAAAAATACAAAAATTGGCCAGACATGGTGCCACGTGCCTGTAATCCCCGCTACTTGGGAGGCTGAGGCAGGAGAATTGCTTGAAACTGGAAGGCAGACATTGCAGTGAGCCGAGATTGCGCCGCGGCATTCCTGCCTGGGTGAAGGAGCGAAACTCCGTCTTAAAAAAAAGAAAAACATATATCCCCCCTACCCTCCTCCAAGAGGAGATGGCACTCTTTTTCGCTTTAGGGGGCCAGACACAGCCCCCTAAAGTACTGAACCCAGGGGAGAAACCAAAGCCCCCAGATAGCCTGGGTCCTTCATTCCTTCCACCTTAATTCCTCCCTGGAGCAGCCCCTGTCGGCAGAACTCACTATACCGAGTGGTCTCCTGTGCAGTTGTCTCCTGCTGACCATTCTGTAAGCTCCTGGGGAGCAGGAGCTGTGTCCTTGTTGTTCACAGCCATTTCACAGTTCCCAACACATAGTATGTGCTCAGGAAACTTGTTGGGCAGGACAGTTTCTGGTCCCTCCAGCACTGGAGAGGAGTAGCTGCAGCACATCCAGCAGTAGGTATTTTCCTTCTTGAGTGCCCAAGTTCGGCCAAATGCCAATGATCTCTGCCTATGCTGCTGTGCTAATGGGACTGTATCCCCCTGGCCCATTTGCTAGTTACCACGTCACCATCAGGATCAAGGGAAGAGCATGCTTGAAACATATATTAATAGCAATAGTAAGTTCAACCTACCTTCTATGGGGAGGGAATCTTTTTTTCCCCAACCCCATGGAAAAAAAAGGCAAAAGAGATTCATGGGGCTGGAGATTCAGTTTAAAATGCATCTGGGGTGGTGGAGCCTTTTAACAGAGTAAGAGAAGGCACATATGGGACTTGGGTTTCTCGTCAAAGCTGGGATAAATAGAAGGCTCTTTCTGCCTGGGCATTGAAAAATGTGTCTTATTTGGAGATCCACCTGAAAGTATTGAGTAGCAGAGACTCCTGCTGATCTCAGAAGTGGCATCGCAGTCTTTTTCCAAATTGCATCCCCCTAGGGGTTTCTGAAGTGCACCTTTGCTGTTTCAATTATATCTTTGCTCCCTCCACAAGACCAGCTAAAGGGGATTTGCTGAAGGCAGCCCCATCTCCTCTGCAGCCTGCTCCTCAGTCTGTGGCCCATGAGCAGGACAAACCCAGGGAGCTCCCCGCCTGTAAATGCTGAGAGATTTCGCCATCCCTGCCCCACCTCTTGCACCTAGGAAAGCCCAGTCAGCCTTTCCTCCTCAGGTTAACTGTTGTGAAGGGCTCTGCCCTCCCCACCAGCAGATTCCATGCCACAGATTTGCCAGATCCGAATTTGCATTTCTGAATCAAACTTTGGATTTAACTTGTATATATTTTTACCTGGGTAACTTTTTTAATAGTTAACAACTTAACTTCCTTCCTTCCTTCTTTCCTTTCCTTCTGTTCCTTCCCTCCCTCCCTCCCTCCCTCCCTTCCTCCCTCCCTGTTTCTCTCACTCTCTCTCTTTCTCTCTCTCTCTCTCTCTCTCTCTTTCTATGGGGTCTCGCTCTGTCACCCAGGCTGGAGTGCAGTGGCATGATCCCTGCTCACTGCAACCTCTGCCGCCTGGGTTCAAGTGATTCTCGTGCCTCAGCCTCCCGAGTGGCTGGGATTACAGGCGTGTGCCACCACCCCTGGCTAATTTTGTATTTTTAGTAGAGTGAGATTCTACATTCCCACTGGAAATATCTGAGCCCCCACATTTTTAGTTTCACCATGTTGGCCAGGCTGGTCTTTGAATTCCTGACCTCAAGTGATCCACCCACCTCGGCCTGCCAAAGTGCTGGGATTACAGGTATGAGCCACTGCGCCTGGCCAGTTAACATTCTTTAAGCAGTATTTGAGCTATGCTAGGTGAGCCAGGACCTGCTCTGGGAGCTGCAGGTAAAGTGATAAACAAGAAAGACCACTCTGTCTCAGGGAGCTTACCGCCCAACCCACCTCCTTCTTTCTAATTTTCCTCCCTCCTCTTCCTCCCTACCTCTATAGAACAAATTATTTAGAATCTTTTAGGCCAAAAATAGGCAAGTCAATAAATATCATTTTAGAGCAAGATATTTTGAGAGCAATAAATATCATTTTAGAGCAATAAATATCATTTAGAGCAAGAACATTATCACAAACTTTTGCTGGCCATAATGGAATACTTGTTTCTTTGTTTTTGAGATGGAGTGTCACTCTGTCACCCAGGCTGGAGTACAGTGGTGCAATCTTGGCTCACTGAAACCTCTGCCTCCTGGGTTCAAGCGATTCTCCTGTCTTAGCCTCCCAAGTAGTTGGTACTATAGGCGTTCACCACCATGGCCGGCTAATTTTTGAATTTTTAGTGGAGATTGGCCAGGCTGGTCTCGAACTCCTGACCTCAGGTGATCCACCCGCCTCGGCCTCCCAAAGTGCTGGGATTACAGGTGTGAACCAACCACGCCCGGCCGGAATAATTTTAATCTGGAAAACTGCCCCCCAAACATGTTTTTTAAAACTCGTGGGAGAAAATGGTGACTAGTTAGAATTAACTGTAATTATTTGTAGCTCTCATCTCATTTTGCCTGCTAGAATGCATACTGAGAATGAATTCAGGATTCAGATTCACTCCAGGATGATTGTTAAAGTTAGTTCTTTATTGGAAGTTCACAGCAGAGGAGGCTAATAAGGGTTGGAATTTACCTAAAGAGCTTATGGCTGTAGAGTATCTTACATTGATATGTCATTAAAAATCCCTGGAATGGCCGGGTGCAGTGGCTCATGCCTGTAATCCCAGCACTCTGGGAGGCCGAGATGGGCGGATCATGAGGTCAGGAGATTGAGACCATCCTGGCTAACACAGTGAAACCCTCTCTCTACTAAAAAATACAAAAAAATTAGCCGGGCGTGGTTGTGGGCGCCTGTAGTCCCAGCTATTTAGGAGGCTGAGGCAGGAGAATGGCGTGAACCCAGGAAGCAGAGCTTGCAGTGAGCCGAGGTCGCGCCACTGTACTCCAGCCTAAAAAAACAAAACAAAACAACCCTGCAACATGAATCATGTTAGCAAAAATTTGCATTTTTGTAAACATGGAAATTGAAAATTGGAGAAGGTCGATAATCTTGCTTCCTAAAGACTAGGTAAAATGTAAACATATGGGAGCAATACATTTTACATGAAGTGTACCTCCACATTTGCATAACAGACTTAGATTTACAATGTATTTGTACTTGCTGATTTGTTTGGCAGGATCATCTCTAAATAATAAATATGTAGTATGTTTGAGAACAGACGCTGGGCCCAGGCACATGACTTGTATTATCAGTTACTACACATGAAGGTTATTCCAAGGGCAATATTTTTGGGAAAATAGAGCTTTAGGGCCCTGGGTATATGGCAAATACAAATAATAAATCTTATTTTTAATTAGCGTAGCATTTGAGATTGTTGAAGTTCACTCTCCCAAGATTCAAATTTTGGCCACAGTTGCAAAGCAGAGAGATATACTAGTCAGTTAGTTATAAATGAATAATGCCAGGACCCAAAGTGAGTTGTGTTTTGGGATCATGAAAGACATTTCATAAAAGGGTGAGGGTAGATTAAAACTTCCAAATGTTACTTAAAACTCCAGGACTTAGAGTTGTATTGTCATTCCTGCTGGTGGTTGTAGGAACTTATAATATTTAGTGGACATTTTGAAACCTTTCAAACTTTTCCAGCTAGGTTTATTTACTTTTTCTTTAAAGATTAATTTGAATATTCTCTTGTCCTGATGGGAGGTGACACTGGCATATCCACTCTGAAGGGCAGTTTGGTGTTGTGTATGAACATTTCAAAAGCACAGACAATTCCATGACTTAAGATCTACCTTTAAGAAGCACTCCTGGCTGGGCACAGTGGCTCACGCCTATAATCCCAGCACTTTGGGAGGCTGAGGCAGGCAGATCACTTGAGGCCAGGGGTTCGAGACCAGCATGACCAACATGGCGAGACCCTGTCTCTACTAAAAATACAAAAATTAGCCAGGCATGGTGGCACACGCCTGTAATCCCAGCTACTCAGGAGGCTGAAGCTTAAGAATCGCTTGAACCTGGGAGGCAGAGGTTGCAGTGAGCCGAGATTGCACCACCACACTCCAGCCTGGGCGACAGAGAGACGCTGTCCAAAAAAAAAGAAATACTCTCACACATGGACAAGGATTTACACTTAACTGGATTTCTCAACCTCAACCTCAGCACTGGTGATATTTGGGGCCAGCCAGTTCCTTGCTTTGGGAGACTGTCCTGTGCATTGCCAGATGTTTAGCAGCAACCCTGGCCTCTGCTCAGTAAGTGCCAGTTACCCTCTAAGTTGTGGCCAGAGTGTTTCTTTGCCAGATAGCATCCCATAGAGAACAACTGATGTATCGTAATGTCCACTGTGGCACTTATTTTCTTGTGATTTCAGATGAACTGTAAGAAGCCTAAATGCCCATTATTTGGTGCAGACTCATTCAATAGAAATACAGTGTTAGCCACATCAGTAATTTCATATTTTCAAATCGTTGCATTTCAAAAGTAAAAAGTGCTGGGCGTGGTGGCTCATGCCTCTAGTCCCAGCACTTGGAGAGGCCAAGGCAGGAGGATCACTCGAGGTGGGGAGTTTGAGACCAGCCTGGCCAACATGGTGAAATCCCATCTCTTATAAAAATGCGAAAATTAGCCGGGCATGGTGGCGGATGCCTGTAATTCCAGCTACTTGGGAGACTGAGGCACAAGAATCACTTGAACCCAGGAGACAGTGGTTGTAGTGAGCCGAGATTGTGCCGCTACACTGTAGCCTGGGCAGCAGAGTGAGACTCTGTCTCAAAAATAAAATTTTAAAAAAAGTAAAAAGAAACAGGTGAAATTGATTTAGATATTATATTTTATTTGATCCAATATATGAAACATATTATTGCTTCAACATGTAATCAATATAAAACATTATTAATGAGTCATTTTACATTCTTTTCCTCCTACTATTAAGTTTTCAAAGTCTGGTCTGTATTTTACACTCGAGCTCATCTCAATTCATACCAGTCTCATTCAAATACTCAATAACCACGTTTAGCTGGTGGCTAGTATACTGAACAGCAAAGATTTACAGGAATGGCATTTTAAAAGAAATACTTTCATTTAGAAGAAATACTTTCAAGTACTACATGGTATGCAAATGCCATATAGTAGTTGAAAGTAATAAAACAGAGAACTATGACATGGAAAGCACTCAAAGGCATACTGTTAGGTGAAAACAGCAGCAGAACAATATGCATAGTAGGAAACATGTTAAAAGTATTTTGAAAAATGGAATATATTTGTATTTTCATATATGTGTATATTCACCAGTATATCTGTGAGTATGTATGTATGTAAATGAACAGAATGAGTCCTGGAAGAATGTCCCTGGATTGGAAGCAGGGCAGGTGGCCAAAGAAGGATTTAATTGTAATATCTTAACTTATTTTTTTTTAAAGACAGATTCTTGCTTCGTCATCCAGGCTGGAGTGCAGTGGCACAATCTTGGCTCACTGCAATCTCCGCCTCTTAGGTTCAAGTGGTTCTCGTGCCTCAGCCTCCCAAGTAGCTGGGATTACAGGCACATACCGCCATGCCCAGCTAATATTTGTATTTTTAGTAGAGACAGGGTTTTGTCATGTTGGCCAGGCTGGTCTTCAACTCCTGACCTCAAGTGATCTGCCCTCCTTCACCTCCCAAAGGGAGTACTGGGACTCCAGGCATGAGCCAACATGCCCAGCCATATTTTAACTTTTTAAATAAGAAGAAATGTATTCATATATAACTTGTATAATAAATGCTTTAAAAGAGTGAGCTCATTAGACCTACCCATCCTGGTAGTCTCTGGGTGTCAATGGTTCTCATCCTGGGCAGTGCCTCAGAACCACCAGGGAAGCTTTTTTAAAGTATGCAGCCTGACTCTGCACTCCAGCCCAGGCGACAGAGAGATCCCCTGTCTCTTAAAATTTTTTTTTTCTTTAAAAAAATTGTGCTGCCTGGACTTTTCTCCAGACCAATTGAATCAAAATCTCTGGAGACTTCCATCTTAAGCTCTTCAGAGGATTCAAAAGAGTGGCCAGGATTGAGAACCACACATGTGGAGAAAGGAATAGACTGTGTCCTTCAAACAATTACCAGTGGACTTACACAGAGAATTTGATAAAGATCCGATGGAAGGTCCTTTGAGGCATTTTGTCTGGTGAGAGTTTTCTTTTGTTGACTAAGGGAAGATCCATATATTAAAGTTATAATAGATCAAATGAGCTGAGGGATGGAGTTGACATCTTTTTGCAAAAATGGTGGTACCAGACAAGACTTCCTAAATTCATCGCCATCCAACTTTATACAAGTTTAGTCAAGAGAGCTGTAAAAGTATTGCTGGTCTTCTGGATAAACTCTAACAAACAGGTAATGCCTCAAGACCCCAAATTGCACTCCATAGAAAGTTGTCTAATAGGAAGTCCACGAAAGGATTCTAGACTTAAAAAGTTATTCACTTAGATTGTTGGGATCATCGTTACCATTTGAAAGCATGAGATTAACTGTCCTTGGTATTTAGAAAGCAACACTTCAATTGAACTGAAAGGAAACAAAATCTTGTTTAAAAAAAAAGAAAAGCCCAGTTTCTCCTATTGCTGTGTTCTGCTTGAATTCATGGCAATTACAGTGTTAGTGCCATCTGAGGTGAAGCCAGCGTAATTTTATTTTACACGATAAGCCCCATGAAGAATCAGGACTGTTTTATACTTGTTCTAAGGTCAATATTGGTTCGGAATGCAGTTCTCTTACATTTCTCCATCATTGACCTCTGTACTTAAAAATGAAACAAATCAGTGTTTGGCAAGACTTACAGCCATTATCTGTCTTTTCCTAAGCTTTGAAAATAACCAGAAATTGCCTGATTCCGTGAATGCTTCATTCATTTGTCCTGGAGTTTAAAGACCCACTCTCTTGTCACCATGGAAACAGATTCAGATCTTAAGGCAAAAGATTCAGTACCTCCCTCCTAATGATAATATACAGCATGAGCTCTGAAGAGAAAAATGGATCTGCCTTAGGCTTCATTGTTGAGCCTATGGTGTTCCCTGGCTCGATGAATCTCTTTCTCATTTGGTTTTAGCTCCTGGGTTTACATTTGCTGTGCAGCAGTGCATGCTGAGGGGTTTTGAGCCTTTAATCCCCTGCCACTGAATTACTGCATTTGTGTGAACAATACAAATGCCAGATTGGTTTCATACAGACTCTAAAGTTGCTGGAAATTTAATAACAGGTACCTGTGTTTGCTCCCACAAATTGATAAATCTGGTATTGGGATTTAATGCTGGCTGGGGCTGGAATAAACTAATGAAGACCTATAGGAGGCCCCATGATCTGAAGATGATCTATTCAGGGAAAAGGCCACTTACAGTGAGTTGGCTTAGAATGGGACCCAGCATTTCATAGTAAATACTAGGGATTAGGGTAGAGGATGACTTAATGGGAATTTCATTTTGAAAAATAAAATTCTAAACATAAAGTTGTTTGATCTTACATGTTCAAACTTTTAGGTTATAATATCAAGAAGGTTGAAAATATAGGCTAAATCTAAGTATGAAACAAGTGTTAATTTTTTTTTTTTTTTTTGAAGACGGAGTCTCACTCTGTTGCCCAGGCTGGAGTGCAGTGGCTGGATCTCAGCTCACTGCAAGCTCCACCTCCCGGGTTTACGCCATCCTCCTGCCTCAGCCTCCCTAGTAGCTGGGACTACAGGCGCCCGCCACCTCGCCTGGCTAGTTGTTTTGTATTTTTTAGTAGAGACGGGGTTTCACCGTGTTAGCCAGGATGGTCTTGATCTCCTGACCTCGTGATCCGCCCGTCTCGGCCTCCCAAAGTGCTAGGATTACAGGCTTGAGCCACCATGCCCGGCCAAGTATTGATTTTTTTGTTGTAAATTTTCCAGCAAAATTCAGTAACTAATAGGTGCTTTCCAGCCTATGGGACTTTTACCACATATGAATAGACCCTTTTTCAATCATTGAAACCACTTCCTCTTCACCACATAGATTAGTGAGTCAGCCTCCCTTTTTCATGTTACTTCCTACTTCCTAGAATAAATCCCCTACTCTAACTTGGTGGCTCTCCTTTATGTTCCTTCCCTGCCCCAAACGTGATCATTTTTTTTGGGTTCTGTCCCTCTAAGTGTTCTCCAAATACCCTCCTTGCTCTCAATCCTCATTCCTCATCTACGTTAGCTGTTCCATCCCTGTTAAGGTGATGCAGACTCTACTCTTTCTTTCTCCCCAGACTTTCCATAGCACTGATCTGTTCTGCTCAAACATGGTCATACACTACTTCCTAACTTTATTTAGATCACAGATCATTATATGCCTTGCTGACTCATATGATTTCCGTGAGAGAAGGGCTGGTGTATCTTCAGGCCTCTAGTATAAAGGCATTCATGCTACTCATCTGAGTATCCCATTGCTGAGTTGTGTGAAAGTGATTCCTGAGTTTTCTTAATCTCTATTGTGAACCTATGATGTTCCCTTCAGGCTTTGACATTTCAAAGAAAGTCAGTGGCAGATTGTTTGGGCTTTATCCCCAAAAAGAGAGAAAGCGAAGTGAAGGAAAGAGGAGAGATTTCCTAAGACTGTTTTTAATACCTGATTTGACTGGTAGAAATTAGATGGCCAGGAAAAGAGGAAACAGAATTTTTGTGTGTTGATGTAGTAATTAGTCAGCTGAAGGAAAATGTCATCAATTTCTAGCTTCCTAGGTTTTGCACTAACATAACAAAATTTACCCTCTTAGCCATTTTTAAGTGTAGAATTCAGTGGCATCAAGTGCATTTATAGTGTTGTGCAACCATCACTACTGTCCATTTCCAAAACTTTTTTTGTCATTCCAAGGAGCAACTCATTAAATCCATTAAATAAGAATTCTCCATTCCCCTCATATAATATTTGCCCTTTTGCATCTGACTTATTTCATTTAGCAAATATTTTCAAGCTTCATCCATACTGTAGCATCTGTGAGAATTTCCTTCCTTTTTAAGGCTGGATAAAATTCTGTTGTATGTATATACCACATTGTGCTTATCTAGTCATCTGTTAATGGATAAAAACAATGAAACTATGAACTCCTGACATTACTTGTATGGCATTTTATTTAATTAATTTTTTTTTTTTTTTTTTGAGGCGGAGTCTCACTGTGTGGCCCAGGCTGGAGTGCAGTGGCCTGATCTCAGCTCACTGCAAGCTCCGCCTCCCGGGTTTACGCCATTCTCCTGCCTCAGCCTCCCTAGTAGCTGGGACTACAGGCGCCCACCACCTTGCCCGGCTAGTTTTTTGTATTTTTTAGTAGAGACGGGGTTTCATCGTGTTAGCCAGGATGGTCTCGATCTCCTAACCTCGTGATCCGCCTGTCTCAGCCTCCCAAAGTGCTGGGATTACAGGCTTGAGCCACCACGCCCGGCCACTTGTATGGCATTTTATAGTGGCTTTTCTGATTCTCACTCTTCTTTTTAAAAATATTTCTGATCCTTTATTTGGCCTCTAAAGATGGATTTGTTCATTTGAGGGAACAAATTAGTTTGACTGGTTTGGGAAGTTATTTTGACCCACAGAATGGAATGTATAAAACCGGGCATGATAGATAAACTTAGCCATACCCCATCCTCATTGCCTGGCTCAGCCTTGTAGGGGTCTGTAGAGTTCTAGAGGGGACACTGTAATGCATTTTAATAGGTACCTGGTGACACCTTAATTGTGAAGCCTGATTCAATTCCTGTATAAAAGTCTTTTTTAAAATTCTGACCTAAGTTAGTGTTTGTAGTGAAAACACTGGGACTGTTCAAACATTTGAGAATTATGATTATGGCAAGAGAGTTGTCTGAAGAGGGTCTTTTTTTTTTTTTTTTTTTGAGACGTAGTCTTGCTCTGTGGCCCAGGCTGGAGTGCAGTGGCGCGATCTCGGCTCACTGCAAGCTCCGCCTCCCGGGTTCACACCATTCTCCTGCCTCAGCCTCCCGAGTAGCTGGGACTACAGGCGCCCGCCACCTCGCCTGGCTAGTTTTTTGTATTTTTTTAGTAGAGACGGGGTTTCACCGTGTTAGCCAGGATGGTCTTGATCTCCTGACCTTGTGATCCGCCCATCTCGGCCTCCCAGAGTGCTGGGATTACAGGCTTGAGCCACCGCGCCTGGCCTGAAGAGGGTCTTATATTGTCTACATTTCCATTTAGCTAGGAGTCAGCTAGAAAAGTGAAGCTTAGGAAGTCAGGAGGAATGGGTCTATTCTTCTCAAAAAAGTTAAGGAGACTTTTGTTTGGGTGAAGGCATGAAGGACTCTATTTTTTTCCACCATTCCCTTAACTTGGGGAAAATAGAAAATTAGTAACTCCTCATTTAAGGCATAAGGTGAGGCATTAGGCATTGTCTTTCTGCAAAGTTCTGTGCTTTGGCTACTCAAGATAGAAAGGAAGCTAGCTGAATCCATTGTTGGAGTAGCTGTTGGAACCAGGGTAAGGTGATATTACCTTGAATAAAATTGGTGAGGAAAGTTAAAACATCCTCCCTTTAAGATGGGGGAGGAGGCTAGGCACAGTGGCTCACGCCTGTAATCCCAGCATTTTGGGAGGCCAAGGCAGGCGAACTGCCTGAGCTCAGGAGTTCAAGACCAACCTGGGGGCAATATGGGAAAACCCCATCTCTACAAAAAAAACCAAAACAAACAAACAACAAAAAATACCATACTTAGCCAGGTCTAGTGTCGTGCACCTGTGGTCCCAGCTACTTGGGAGGCTGAGGTGGGAGGATCACTTGAACCTGGGAGATGGAGGCTGCAGTGAGCCGAGATCGTGCCACTGCACTCCAGCCTTGGTGACTAAGACCCCCACCTCAAAAAAAAAAAAAAAAAAAAAAAAAAAAAAAGACTGGGGAGGAAAAAAAATTATTTAAACTATTAAGTAATTAATTTTATCTAAGTAGCTTATTTCTGCTTTAACTTATATATTTTCCTTAAATTTAGTGTGGCTTATTCTTATATTCATAGAGTTTTTAAAAAATGAAGTGTGAAAAAATTATAGCCCTTTCCCAGCAATTCTCAAACCTGAATAATTGAATAGCCATGGACATTTCTAGGGGCAAGCCCTGGCATCACATAGTTTTCTTAAAGCTCTCTAGGTAATTCTCATGGGTAGCCATGGGTGAGGATTACATACCTAATATTTTCAGAATCAACTTCTGGTCTAAAGCCAATGTTGTATGTTACATAAGAAGGGTAAACTCACCACCGCCTGGTTGAAGTATTTTCTATCTGTAGGTTTAGTTCAACAGTTTAAAAGCTGAGCCTGAACATGTAAACCTATTAAACCATGACTGTGCCCCCAAAGAAAGGGGATGGAAGGACCATTTGTTTATGTGGCACTATTCATTAGGTAATTCGGGAGAGGGGAATGCACATATATCAGGTTGTTTCTTAAGTGTTGCTTTCTTTTGAATAAACCCTGAAGGGGAGAAATGGCCAAGGAAATTGTTTCTGTTGTACTAACCTCTTCTTTCACTTTACCAAGCTCAGATCTAAAGAATATCTTCCCAGCACATGTACCTTAGAGCTTAAAGTATAATAAAAAATAAAAATCTTCCCTTAATGCCAGCTTGCACATATTTGCACACACATGCTTGCCATCACTCTGTGACATGCACTTTCTTTTCTGCATGCCCTGTGGAAAGCTGTGCCCTTCTCCTGGAGCACGCCCTTTTCATCTCCCCCATCAACGTGTCAGGATGTAGACACCCTGGCCCTTCTTCCCTATGTCCTCTGGCCCAGAAGGGATGCCCTGTCCTTTGTCTTCAGCTCCCCCAGTCCTTTATCTCACTTGCACCTTTATTGTCTGAGCTTCCCCATGTTTGGCAAGTGCAGTGAGCTACTTCCCAGCCAGAGACCTCCCAGGAGCTATGCTGGTTGTCACAGGTGGAGCTTGGGACCAAGTTCCAAGGAGATGCCTCTGGGAAGTTGGACTCCATTCTAGGCAGTTGGACTTTGAACAGTTAATTGATGGGAATCAAGAAGCAAGAGGCATTTCTTAATAGTAATAAGAAATTTGTGGTGTCACAGGTAAGAATCCAGAGAAAAGATAGGTCCTCTGGTTTATGTCAAAGTGGTGAAAGCAACAGCCTTTAAATCATCCTCCAAGGGAAGAGGAAAAACAAAGCCAGCCAACAATGGAGAAGACCCAAATATTTAGCCCTGTCCTGCTTAGGTTCTTAGGGGAGGTTTTTTTTTCTTTTTTCTTCACCTTTTTTCAGTAATGGTACTTGCTAGGGGAGATACAACTCTGAATCAGGTATTTTGAAATTGTTTCTTTAGAATACGGAAGTAAACAAAGGCAGTAGCAGTCTTTCTTGGAAAACCATTATCGTCTGTCATACTTTTTCAGAGGCTTCTTCCAACTTTATACAGAAGGCAGACCCCAGTCTCTACCCTACCCTAGTTTTTTATGGGAAGAATGGCACACAATGACACCTGGGTCCAAGGTGTCTTCATCATACCTAATGGAGAACCTCATCTGGTTTCTACCATTTCCTAGATACATTTTCTAGAAGTGATTTTGCTCTCATTGGGGTTAGATGTACAATCCGGGAGCTCTATAAATCTCCCTCCTTTGGAAGTCTGGCTTTGCTGTGTCATATGGGGTATCTGAGCAGCTGGGTACACGGATCTAAGACTGCTACTTAAACTTTGAAATGCTTTAAAAGAGTGATTTTCAAAAATGTGTCTATATTCTTATTATGAAAAATCTTAAGTAAAGGTTTGAAGAAATAGTATAATGAACTCCCCTTCTCTGCCATCTAAACTCAGTAATTGTCAACATTTTGCCATATTTGCTTATCTATCTATCTAATCTATCTATCTATCTATCTATCTATCTATCTATCTATCTATCTATCTATCTATCGAATCTATCTGTTCTGTTTTGCTGGACAACGTAAAAGTGTAGACTTCATGGCATGGCACCTCCAAATGCTTCTTTGTTAAGAACCCTTCTACATAAACAAAATACATGGTCACATCTGAGAATATTAATAACATTTCCATTATATATTATCCAATCTATATTTAAATATCTTCAGTTGTCTTATGAATTATTTTTTAAAATATGTTTATGTTTTCCAACTGAATCCCCAGAAAGCTGGGAGACTGAGATAGATTTCAGAGGACAGAGTCCCATTTGTAAAAACGGGGCTGGGATCCTTCCAGGGTTGTGTTTCTAAATGGCTCTGAGGCCTGAGAAAAGTCATTTAGCCATTCTGAACTCATTGGCAAAATGAGGGGGTTGGATAAGGTAATCCCTAAGGGCTGCTCCAATTCCCTCTTCAAAAATATGATCATAAATTGCTAATAGAAAAACATTATGCAAATGATCCCCTGTTTTTTGAGAAAGTGTCTTTTTCCTCTTCATTCCTGATTAGGGAAATCTAGTCATGAGTGCTAAAGGTTACTTAATCTTCTGTGGTGTCATTTGCTCCCATGAAGTAATCATCTATTAACCACCGCACTCCTTGTTCCCCTGGAGCAGAACAGTTTTACACTTAGCTTTCTTCCTTGTACCATTTTTCCAGACCTTCTCTTGTTTTTCTATCATATTTTTGTTAATTATTGAAAAGATAGTTTCATCCTCTGCCAGAAAGTTTCCCAAGTGTGGGCCGTTCGTATCCCCAGCTAACCAGTATGTTGTTCTGAATGAAATATTGTTTGAGTAATTAGAATGAGAGTGCACAGCAAAATGTCTGTACTTGCACTAGAACATAAAAACACTGGAAAAAGCAAGGTGGTCTTCACTGATTTCACTGAGATTTTGTTGATGCACACTGCGTTCTGGTGACTTTCCCACTGGATCATAATTGCTCATGGGAATAATACATTTGGGAGATGTGTCTGGCTCTGGGAATTCACCGTAGTCTCACGGACTCAGCTGCTTCTCTCTCCTAATCTTTTTCTTTCTATTTCCCTCTCTTGTCCCTTTCTCTTTCTCCCATTCTCCTTTCTTTCTCGTTCACTTATTCATTCATTCATTTATTCCGTATATGCATGCAGTGCATGCTTCCTTGGTGTCAGCCCAGGGCAAGGCTGCTGTGGAGGGGCACCCCTAGACCCCTGAGTTTATTCTTAGTTTGGCCATAGCTCACTTCAAAATGAAGGGCTGCAAGAGGGTCATTGCCTGGATGAGAATGATTTCTTCTTAACCATGGTAACCCACGCTGTGTGGGGTGGAAAAATGTCTTTTCTTGTATAAATGTGTTTCCTGTTCGTACTGATTCTTGTAACTTCTAAATGTAAAATTATTAGTATCTTTAAAGTGCTGGAGGCTCTCAAAGAAGTTGTCCCCAAAAAGAAAGTGCATCCTCCCCAAACGGCTGAAGTTGTATCTGCCGAAGATACATTCTTTTTTTTTTTGAGACGGAGTCTCGCTCTATCGCCCAGGCTGGAGTGCAGTGGCCGGATCTCAGCTCACTGCAAGCTCTGCCTCCCGGGTTCCCGCCATTCTCCTGCCTCAGCCTCCCAAGTAGCTGGGACTACAGGCGCCCGCCACCTCGCCCAGCTAGTTTTTTGTATTTTTAGTAGAGACGGGGTTTCACGGTGTTAGCCAGGATGGTCTCGATCTCCTGACCTCGTGATCCACCCGTCTCGGCCTCCCAAAGTGCTGGGATTACAGGCTTGAGCCACCGCGCCCGGCCCGAAGATACATTCTTAACTGTACCTTAACTCTAACCCCATGCTGGGTTACCATGATTAAGAAGAGAAGGGGCTGTGGGAGGTGTGTGTGTCTGGGGAAGGGGGGGCGGTGGTAGGGCACATTAGTGAGTGGCACAAGGCAGTTTCCAAGCAAGCTTCTGATTTGGGAAACCTGGGGTTGGTTAGGAGTGAGAGAGGAGAGGGAGAGCTCTGAGCACACGGTTGTGAGTGGCCTGGGCTGTGAGGAAGAGGAAGGCTGGGTTCTGGGACTTGCTAACTCACACATGGAGATGTATTGTCATGTCCTGGTGGTGGCCTGGAATGATTCAGCTTTATAATGAATGCGTTTTATTCCTTTCTAAAACATTTGATCCAGGAAGTTAAAACTCAAAAATAAAGCCTTTTCCAGCTGCAGTGCTCAGGAATGGATTGCTTTCATCAGTATCATCTGTCATGGCCCCTCTTTTTCCCTTACATACCTGCCCCCACCCTGTTAGCATCTACCTCCACGTATCTGCCATGATGTGTTTGAATCCACTCTCTACATCTTTCATAGATATGCAACTGTGAAACCGCATTTTATGTGTGCTTTATTTATTTTTGTTTTTATTTTTTGAGATGGAGTCTCACTCTGTTGCCCAGACTATAGTGCAATGGAGGGATCTTGGCTCACTGCAGCCTCTGCCTCCTGAGTTCAAGCGATTCTCCCGTCTCAGCCTCCTGAGTAGCTGGGACTACAGGCACCCACCATCATGCCCGGCTACTTTTTGTATTTTTGTAGAGATGAGATTTCACCATGTTGGCCAAGCTGGTCTTGAACTCCTGGCCTCGGGTGATCTGCCCGCCTCAGCCTCCCAAACTGCTGAGATTACAGGCATGAGCCACCGTGCCTGGTCTTATGTGTGCTTTAAAATGAATGTTTAAGTAAATGGTATTACGAGACTCATTAGGCAACCTACATTCAGGTATTTATTTTTTCACTCAGCACTGCTTTCTAAGATCCATCTATGTGTTATGCTGTAGATTCAGCACACTCCTTTTCATTGCTGTAAAATATTTCCTCCAAAAACTACACATTTTTTTTCAGGCATTTGGTCAATATCCATTTATTCACAGTTATTAATGGTGCAGTGGACATTGTTGTGCATGTTACCTTGTGGACGTGAGGCCATGCCACTTTTTTCTCCAAGTCTTTACTTTTGAAATTTTTTAAACCTGCAGGAAGGTTGAAAGAATACAATAATCATCTGCTTGCCTTTTACCTAAATTATCCAAGAATTTAATCTTGCCATATATGCTTTTTCTCTAGATAGACACACACTCAGGCATACATGTGGGGATTTTTCTCTTTTTTTGAGATTGGGTCTCACTCTCACCCAGGTTGGAGGGCAGTGGTGCAGTCTCAGTTCATTGCAACTTAGGCCTCCCAGACTCAAGTGTTGCTCGCACCTGAGCCTCAGGAGTAGCTGGGAACGGCCCATGCCACCACGCCCAGCTAATTTTTTGTACTTTTGGTAGATACTGAGTTTCGTCATGTTGGTCAGGCTGGTTTCAAACTCCTGAGCTCAAATGATCCACCCACCTTAGCCTCCCTAAGTGCTGGGATTACAGGCATGAGTCACTGTGCCCAGCCATGTGTGTTTATTTTTTTACTGAACCTTTTAAAGTTTTAGACTTTACTCCCTAAGTATTCCATCACTGATTCCCTGATAATAATCATTCTCTAATGTAACCACAATAAAATTATCATGCCTAATAAAACCACAGTAATTCCGTAGTATCGTCTAATAACCGATCTAAAATGTGCACATTTTCATTTTTAAAAAAATGCTGCCAAATTCTCTTCAAAGCATCTGCACTAACTTATTGTTCCCAACAGCAATGCCTGAACATTTCTATTTCCCCACACGTCCACCAACGTTTTGTTATCTGACTTTATTTTTTGCTAGTCAGATGGAGGAAAAGTATCACTTTTACATTTGCATTTAAAAAAAGTAAAGGCAGCTACAAAAACATGCAACTCTAGTACAGGATTTTATCTTTAATTCTCGAGGTAGAAATGAGATCCCCATTTGGCTTCCAGCACAGGGTAATAAACGCCGTGTCAGTGAGCAACTTGGAACAGACAGGAGACGTTTTTCTGAAGATTTAGAAAGGAGTTACAGTGCAGCTCAGTTCTTCATTTCTATAAACACAGACCTTTGTCGGAGAATGTTTTGACACAGTTATCTTGGGGATCCAAAATTGTTTTGATGAAGTATTAATAGTATTTTAAAATTTATATAAAGTGGATGGCTTTAGTATCAAAATAGCTAACAGAATATGAATTCCTCACATTGAAAATAGCAAATAGAACAGACAGCATCCCTGCTCTTGCTAACAGTCAAACTTATACTAAAACTTTAAAGAAAATTTTAGCAAAAATGCTTAGGTTTGAACTATGACAACGAATAGATATGACAGGCTCATAACCAAGAGGGGATAGAATTGTATTTACTTTCTTATGCATAAATAATAAAACACTGTATCCCTATCACTCAGTAATTACCACTATTAAGTTTTGGTGACTATAATTCCAACTTACAAATGTGTGTGTATGTGTGTGCAAGCATAAAAATCATCCAAATCATCTTCACCTGAAAGTAACAGAGACCCTTTTAAGGGCTTGCTGTGGGCTGAGCACTGGCTGAGTGCTTGCAGTATTATAATTCCCATTTCCCAGATGAGGCCAATTGAGAGCCTGTTCATGGTGAGGCAGCAGGTAAATGGCAGACTGGGAATTTGAGCACAGGCAGCCTCTCTTAACCTTTACTATACTCCCTCCTGGCCAGGTAGGTTTTTTTTCATTACTTTCTTATTTACTGTACGGTAGACAGCATTTCGTGTCAGTAAATATTCATCTGCATTGATTTTCTTGGCCATATATTTCCATTGTGGAGAGTCAACATAACTAACTGGTCTCCTATCACTATGCATTTATTCTTTTCTCATTTTTGTTATTGTGTATCACACTGTGATTACTTTCCCATTACATAGGTATTTGGCCACTTGTCTAATGATGTCTTTAGATTGTACATCCTAGAATTGGAATTTTTGGATGATAACATCCCACCTTGAATGATGGTGATGCAAGCTGTCATATTATCCTTCATCTTGCTGTGCACACGAATAAATGGGAATGGATGTCTGTTTTCTGATATGCCCATTGACACTGGATTTTTTTTTTTTTTTTGTCAATTTTACCCCTCTTGCAAACAAAAATATGGTATGGCATGATTTTCATTTGCACTCCATGATAATGAGGACAAATAGTTTTCATATGCCTACTTGTATTCTCTTCTTGTGAATTGCCTTTATGTACTTTCCGTTTTTTTTCTATTGATGCTGTTTTTAAAAAACTGATCATTGAAGTTTTTTGCATATAAATCATTGACTCACCTGGGATTGATTTTGATGTGCCATATAGGTCTGATCTTGTTTCAATGTGGTTAAGATCTAGTCCCAGCAGTACTTTGAGATGCCATTTATGAAGATGGTAGGTGTAGTGCCTGGCACACATGGTTTCTCCATAAACATTCCTTCCCTTACTCTCTCCCTGTCTCTTGCATAGTCTTAGGGAGAGGTACTAAGGAAGGAGCCCAGGTATATCCAAGAGCTGGGCTAGGGGAGTAGGAAAGAACATGGCTAATTATTGAGATTTCACCCTTCCATGAATGATCAATACTTATGAAGCTCCTCTGAGAGACATATGAGAATAGTTAGCTCCCATAAGGTGAGTCTGGGACTTTGATGTGCCTTTTTTCTTGGGATATGTTTTTCCAGCAGGTCAAGTCATCATTAGGTAAATAGAGTGGTCCTCATTCATATTGTCATGTTGATGCAGCAGATGCAGTTTTCAGA
Source organism: Piliocolobus tephrosceles (assembly GCF_002776525.5). Taxonomy (NCBI): domain Eukaryota; kingdom Metazoa; phylum Chordata; class Mammalia; order Primates; family Cercopithecidae; genus Piliocolobus; species Piliocolobus tephrosceles. The sequence continues at coordinate 91,569,472 of NC_045447.1, read as the reverse complement.
AAACCATCATTGAGTTATGTTCACTTTTCTCCTGGCAGCCTGCAGTACAGTGTTCTGTTGGTTGGCACAGTTTCCGCTGCTTAATGCTGAATGGAAAATAAGTTAGAATCTGATAGTTATGGGCATTTCAATTGTGATGTTTAATAGCACTAATTGCATTGGCTACAAGAACCCAAAAATGCTTGGGCATTAAAAAGAAACTAAGGTAAAATAATAATGATATTAAAATTTATTCTTGTTTCTCTGATGTCATGAAGGCTACAACGGTAGGTCCTTCCGGAAGAGGTTGCTCTGCTCCCTTGCTGAGTGAATTGGGTCTTCTGTAACATTTGTTTCCTTTATTATATCAGAGTAATGATTCTTGGTGAGGTGATCTTGAAATTCTTAAAAGAGCAGAATGCAATTGTTATAAATAATATATCATAACAAAAAAGAGAATAAAATTCACCAGTTGGTGTAACTTGGGACATATCACAGAATATAGGACCAAGAAAAGTTCCAGTTTTCAATTCTCTTAGGAAAGCTCATCAGCAAATCTGTTCTTTCCAGAAACCAAAGCTATGAAAACCCCAAAAATGCTTGGAGTATCTTATCTCTCATTATTTTCATTTCCAAATCATTTTCTCAGATTTGCTCATCTCTCAGCCTCTCAAAGCCTCCACTGTCCTTCACTTTTCACCACCAACTCCCCACCAAAAGAAAAACAAATAATCTCCCAGAATCTGGATATGATAGATTCAATTTTATTTTAGGACTTTTGGGAATAATTGATTGCTTGTATTGAATTCCTTCCTTCCTTCCTTCCTTTCCTCTTTCCTCCTTTCCTCTTTCCTCTCCTTCTTTTCTTTCCTCTCTTTCCTCCCCTTTCCTCCTGTTTCTTTCTTTTCTTTCTTTCTTTCCCTCCCTCCCTCTCTCTCTCTTTTCTTTTCTTTTCTTTTCCTTCCTTCCTTTCCTTTCCTTTCCTTTCTTCCTTCCTTCCTTCCTTCTTTCTTTCTCTCTCTCTTTCTTTCTTTCTTTCCCTTCCTTTCCTTCCTTCCTTTCCTTCCTTCCTTTCCTTCCCTCCTTTCCTTCCCTTTTCCCTCCCTCCCTCCCTCCTTTCCTATCTTTTCTTGACAGAGTTTTGCTCCTGTTGGCAATAGGTATACCTTGGCTCACTGCAACCTCCGCCTCCCGGGTTCCAGTGATTCTCCTGCCTCAGCCTCCCAAATAGCTGGGATTCCAGGCACCCATCACCACCCTCGGCTAATTTTTGTATTTTTAGTAGAGATGGGATTTCACCACATTGGCCAGGCTGGTCTCGAACTCCTGACCTTAGGTGATCTGCCTGCCTCACCCTCCCAAAGTGCTGGGATTACAGGCATGAGCTACCACGCCCGGCTGCATTTCTTTATATTAAGGCTGTATTTGCAAATACTGGCCTTCTAAAATCACTGAAGATGATTTCTGCCAAATGAACCATGAAGAATGAAAAAGGATTATTTTTTTAAAAAGCCAAGAACATGGCCCTAACTCTTTTTCTTATTGTTTCTTGTTGCCCAAAGATGCTGCTCAGATCCAGTAGGAGAATAATCCTTCCTATTTTTCACTATATTTCTCCCTAGGGGCTGGAATTGACCAGACTTTAGGAGCAGGGAAGGGTCCCGTGAAAGAGGGCTTCAGCTTCCAGTCCGGAGGCAGCTTCAGAACTTGATGACCCAGTGATTTGGGGTCACTTGAAGGGTGGGTGGGTGAGTGTCTGAGCATGTATATGATGAGGTCCTGCTTTTTCTAGTCCCTTGACTAGTTTTGTGCCTGCCGCAAGATGTACTTCATGGGGGCTTAGGGGCAGGCTGGCATGGATGGAGATGAGTTTATGCCAGTGGTTGACCACATAAAGGAAGTCTAAAGACTGATTATCTGCAGGACAGAGTTTGAGTTGTCAGCATTAGTAGATGAGTAGAAACTGAAGATTCAAAATTTGAAAAAGGATGAGGAGGGAGAGGAGGAAAAGAACAGCTAAAGAATGTATAATATATCAAACTGTGTCAAAGCATGCTAGCCAAAGATGCTTGATTTACATTGCTTGTTGATTTGTAGGCACATACATCGTGTATAAAGTATAATGAAAATTTTCAGCTAATCTGCCAAAAAGGTTGAAAATTTTCCCTTTGAACCTATGATGGAAAACAATTGAGCAATGTATGTGTTGAGGGCGGGATAGGGGAAGACCAAGCAGACTGCCTGAAGATATTCCTTATCAGGAAAATCAGAGCTGAATTTTCATTTCCATACTGAATTTAAAACAGGAGCTGGGCCCGCAATAGCATAACCAGTAAGGAAAAATGTGAAGTCTGATCTTGAGTCCTAGCATAGCTAAATTTCCAGTGTTTGAGAGCGAATACGAAGGTGACCATTTTAATTGGCACACTTTACCCCATGACTAATTTTGTTGCCCCTGTGGACAACCTGACCTTAACAAAGCCTTGTCAAGCCCATCTCATTTCCATCTCCCATTTGATTCTCTTTGAACTTCCATGTGTAAACAATGGTTGGATTATAGAATAGATAAAGTGAGATTTAACAGCTGCTTTGAAGATAGTTTAAATGTACTTTTAATTAGTATTGTTGAATTGATTTCATGCTGTAGTGCCTAACTTGAGTGTATTTTATGATAATGCTTGTGTTTTGAACCTAGATGTGCACTGCAATGGTATTTCAGGGTGGATATTGATATGTATGTGACCACATGACATTACTCCCAATTGTCCTGGATATTATGTCCGCTCCAGAAACTCTGGCTAACTCAGAGGAATCTTAGCACCCTTAGCTAATAATATGTACCAATTGTACATGCTTACAAAGTTTCTTTCACTTCTTAAAAACCCTCAGTGAAGATGAAGGCTTTCTCTGTATTTAGTCTACCATTCTTTCAGCAAACAATTCTAAGTCAGATCTTTCTTTACCAAGTAGATCTATACCAAAATATACCTAGGCTGAAAGAGCATATCCTGGATAAAAGTTGGAAATGTGATAATATTGCCATTGATAGTTACCGTTTTAACCCCTGAGTGCATGTTGAGCCAGGGAGGCACCATACATTTGCAGGGCACAGGCAGGATTACCAATGGAAGCCCCTGGTTGGTGTTCCCTTCTCTGTACCCCCTCCCACCCACAGTGCAAAGGACTTTACAGACGCCCTGGCTAGTACATCCAGGCTTTGTCAACACACCCTTGCAAACATCTGTCCCCTGGTTACCTTGAGATTTAGTGACGTGTACACCAATGGCATATTCACCCCCAAGAGGATGGACTGGGGAGGGCCCATGCGAGCCCTAGAAGTGGGTCTGGGGTCATTTGGGTGGAGAAAATTCCAGAGTCCCAAGTGCTCGGAATGAGGAAGCTGGGAAGAGGACATGGGCTACAAATAGGCATGGTCCCTTGGGCCTGTGTTCTCATTGCTCCCTTGAGAAGGTGAAAGAGGGCTGAAATGAGGTCCTCCAAAGTTGGGGCTCCTTTCCCCAACTCTGAGGGTGATGCCAAGAGCCCCAGAATAGGAGAGCCATTGTAGGACATTGTCTCACTGGCCCTTTCATTTTCTGCCAGCAAGCATTTGAACGTTCTGTGCAGATTGTCAGGCTAGGTGTTGTGGGAGGATACAAAATACGAAGCTATTTTTAATCTAGTTGTGGGGGAGACAAAAGCTGGACTGAGAAACATTTCAAAACAACTGAATAATAAGGGAAAATGGCTGGCCCTTCAGTGACAAGTGAGGGAATTTTGGGTGAAATGGAGTCAAGTGATAGTTCTAGCTTGAAAAGGAGGGCTGGTTTCAGGGCCACAAGGTGTTAGAAATCATGGAGTTCATGGGTGGCAAACTTAAGCTTTCAGGGCTCCAACAGGTACTGTAAATGTGCCAATGGATCTGCTATCAGACCACAGGGACAAGGGATAGCACGTGGGTGGGCTTGTGTTGAACTAGAGACTACATGCCCTATTGAAAGACTTTCTCGGCTGGGTGTGGTGGCTCACGCTTGTAATCCCAGCACTTTGGGAGGCCGAGGTGGGCAGATCATGAGGTCAGGAGATCAAGACCATACTGGCCAACATGGTGAAACCCCGTCTCTACTAAACATACAAAAATTAAGTGCGCTTGGTGTCATTTGCCTGTAATCCCAGCTACTCGGGAGGCTAAGGCAGGAGAATTGCTTGAACCCAGGAGGAGGAGGTTGCAGTGGGCCCAGATTGCGCCACTGTACTCCAGCCTGGCAACAGAGTGAGACTCCATCTCAGAAAAAAAAAAAAAAAAAAAGACTTTCTCATTAAATAGTAAAGAGTTGAGCCATGTACTTACAATATTAAATGGGAAAGGTCCACACTTCTGGGGTGGTTGAGGATGAAGTTAAAGTGATGCTGCCACATTGGTGCAGAAGCTTAATAATATGATTGTTTATGCACATTTACTCCTAATCAAACAACTTGAGTTAAAGAAGTTGCTGCAAGTAGAAAATAACATGAGGGGAAAAGTTGTAAAGAAGAAACTCTTTAACATGCTGCTTAATGCTGGATGGTGGGTAAGACAAATGAGAACAATGAAGAGTCCCTTCCCCTTTCGTTTAAGAGGTTAAAAAAATTTGCTATATTTAGAAAATGTGCATGAATCCCTATTATTCTTTTCATTTCTGTAAAAGTCCTCCTAGAGAAACTGTGTCATGTCCAATTTCAGGGTGTTGACCCTGTGGTCACTGCTCCCAAACAGGCACTGAGCTGGTTGAATCGTGTGCCCCCCACTCCAATTCGTGATGAATTTGGAACCTGTGAATGTGACCTTATTTGGAAATAGGGTCTCTGTAGATGTAATCAAGTCAAGCTGTGGTCATAGTGGATTTGAGTGGGCCCCAAATTCATTGTGGCTGGTGTCTTTAAGAAGACTGAACATTGGACACAGACACACCAGAGGAAAGAGGGCCATGTGAAGGCAAAGGCACAGGTTGGAGTTACGCTGCCACAAGCAAAGAACATCAAGCATTGTCCACAACCTCCAGGAGCTGGGAGAGGAGCGTGGAGTACAGTCCCCCTCAGAGGCTCTGTGAGAGCATGTGTTTCCCTGGATTTAAGCCAGCCAGCATGTGGTACTTTGTTACAGCAGCCTAAGAAACTGATGCAGGCACCGTTTTCCAACTTCCTCCTTGTTCATAGAAATGCCACTAAGTTCACCAATGTCTCAAATATTATGATTCCCATCTCCAACCTTGTCTGCCAAATGCATTGAGTTTTCCAAACCATTGCATTTGCTTCTTCCTCTCCATTTCCACAGATATCACCCTTATCACTTATCATAATAATGTTTGAATACTGCTTTCTGCAATTAATGTAATTTTCATTCTCACAACAAATGATGATGTGTTATATTCATTTATATTATACTCATTTACTTGATATATTATTTATTTATTATACTCATTTACTTGATGAGGAAACTGAGGGTCAAAGGGTTTAAGTAATTTGTTTAATGTCATACAGTTAACTAGTATGCCAGAAATCTGGGATGCCAGCAAGGATAGGCTCTTCAGTTCCGAGAAAAAGAATAATAAATCCTGAATGGACTGCCTTGTTGTAATTATTGTGCCATCCCATTTTTTCCATCATTCCAGTGGAAAAAACCACAGGACACATCTGTATCACTGGGGTAAAACGAAAGGAAGCCGCAGATTGTTCTCTTTTGCCTCCTTACACCTTGGAGGAATAACTTTCGTTATTATGACAGCAAAGGCATCCCACTATTGATAGAACAAAAATAGAGCTCGTTTTACCTCTTTTTTTTCTTATAACAACAGAATTTCTTTTTATATGTTTAATTACAGCCTTTGAAGATACATCAAATAGCATTCTGGTGGAAAGATATTTTTCCCATAAGTAGGTCATTGGAGATATAATTAACACAGATAATAGCTATCTCATCTATGGATGGTATTTTAGTTGAAATGACCTATTTCGCTTATGTTTCCCCACTGTCTGTAATGAAGCAGACAGTTGGGTTATGTTGTTCGCTGGTTTTATAGCAAGGGCAAAAAGTACATCTTCCCAATATAAGAAACATCCAACTCCCACAATTTTCTTACTGAAAATCTCAGTTATTTTTTAAGATAGAGGTTGTATGAAAAGGAAAAGCTGGTTGCTTATGGATTTTCTTATTTTGGAATGTGTGTTTTAGAAGTGAATTAGAGTTGCAATACCAGAGGAGGCTATAAAGCCTCCCCACCCCCAATAACACAGAGTTATACGTAGGATGACCACATACATAATTGTTTGGAACAGGATACTTTGGAGAATGCAAAGGATGCTATCAATAATTACCTCAGGACAATGGTTATAAACCCAGGCTGCCCTGGGCAACCAGAAGATATGGTCATCCTGGCTATTTTAACCCATCCTGGAGAGAGGAATCCAGCCTGTTTTTGAATACATCTCCCCACAAATAGACATCTTGATGAATGGGGCTGGAGGTGATTACTAGTCATGAATCATTGGGCTGCCCCTTGGAAATTAAATGTAGATATTTAAGGAACATTTTTTGGCTACCAGTAAGAGATACATTGAAAAATTCTTACCCAAATGTGTTGGTCTTAGTCATGGAGAGTTTGGGGCTCAAAGGGCTTTTGGCCTAGAGGAAAGAAATCTGGGGAATTGACCTTTCCAACAGGGGTGTAAACTCAAGCCTAGATAGTGCCCAGCTAGGCGATCAATGGATGCTTACTAAAGCATGATTGGAGGCCGGGCACGGTGGCTCATGCTTGTAATCCCAGCACTTTGGGAGGCCGAGGCGGGTGGATCACGAGGTCAGGAGATCGAGACCATCCTGGCTAACACGGTGAAACCCTGTCTCTACTAAAAATACGAAAAATTAGCCAGGCATGGTGGCGGATGCCTGTAGTCCCACCTACTCAGGAGGCTGAGGCAGGAGAATGGCGTGAAAGCAGGAGGCAGAGGGTGCAGTGAGCTGAGATCGCGCCACGGCACTCCAGCCTGACGATAGAGCAAGACTCCATCCGGGGGGAAAAAAAGGAAAAAAAAAATGATTGGAATAACTCTAAGCACCTCCTGATTCACAGCTGTACACCCGAAAAGAAATTTCTCTCTTTCAGAGAGAGATGTCATAATGAAGACCTCTTGATGAGAACTCAAAAAGTTGAGGAGGCACAAACTTGTTTGTTGATTTGGACAATGAGAGGAGATTTACAAGGGGAGGGTATATTTCATTTATACTGGGAGAGGCCTCTCTGAATTAAATGCTAAGAAAAAGCCCAAGGCTATATGGTGATTAGATCAGGAGTGCGGATTAGAGAATTCTTTTTTTTTTTTGAGACGGAGTCTCACTCTGTCACCCAGGCTGGAGTGCAGTGGCGTGACCTCGGCTCACTGCAACCTCCACCTCCCTGGTTCAAGCGATTCTCCTGCCTCAGCCTCCCGTGTAACTGGGATTACAGGCACCTGTCACCATGTCCGGCTAGGTTTTATATTTTTAGTAGAGACGGGGTTTCACCATGTTGGCCAGGCTGGTCTCGAACTCCTGACCTCAGGTGATCCACCAGCCTTAGCCTCCCAAAGTGTGTATTAGATAATTCTTAAATTATTCAGACATTTCTTGAGCATTTACTCTTACAGCCGGTGTTGTCAGGTGCTGGGGTTCAAAAGGGAGAAGATAGTTGCTGATTGCAGGGAACTCATAGACTAATGAGAAGACATATAAAGATCATGGCAAATGCATGGCCTCATGGGGTGCAAGCCTCAAGCCTTGGCAGCTTCCTTGTGGTGTAGAGCCTGCAGGTGCACAGAAGCCAAGAATTGGAGTTTGGGAACCTCTGCCTAGATTTCAGAAGATGTTTGGAAATGTCTGTCTGCCTACGCAGAAGTTTGCTGCAGGAGTGGGGCCCTCATGGAGAACTTCTGCTAGGGCAGTGTGGAAGGGAAATGCAGGGTTGGAGCCCCCACACAGAGTCCCTATTAGGGCACCACCTAGTGAAGCTGTGAGAAGAGGGCCACCGTCCTCTAGACCTCAGAATGATAACGATCCACTGGCAGCTTACACTTTTCACCTAGAAAAGACACAAACACTCAATGCTAGCCCGTGAAAGCAGCCGGAAGACAGGCTGTACCCTGCGAAGCCACAGGGGTGGAGCTTCCCAAGACCATGGGAACACATCTCTTATATCAATATAACTTGAATATGAGATATGGAGTCAAAGGAGATCATTTTAAGATTTGACTGCCCCTGCTGGATTTCGGACTTGCATGGGGCCTGTAGCTTCTTTGTTCTATCCAGTTTATCCCCTTTATATTTACCCAATGCCTGTACCCTCATTGTATCTAGGAAGTAACTAACTTGCTTTTGATTTTACAGGCTTGTAGGCAGAAGGGACTTGCCTTGTCTCAGATGAGACTTGGGACTGTGGACTTTTGAGTTAATGCTGAAATTAGTTAAGACTTGCGGGGACTGTTGGGAAGGCACGATTGGTTTTGAAATGTGAAAACATGGGATTTGGGAGGGGCCAGGGTTGGAATGTTATGGTTTGGCTGTGGCCCCACCCAAGTCTCATCTTGAATTGCCACGTGCTGTGGGAGGGACCCAGGGAGAGGTAACTGAATCATGGGGGAGGTCTTTCTCATTTCTTGTGATAATGAATAAATTTCACGAGATCAGATGGTTCTATAATGGGGAGTTTCCTTGCACTAACTCTCTCTTTGCCTGCTGCCATCCATGTAAGATGTGAGACTTTTTCCTCCTTGCCTTCTGCCATGATTGTGAGGCCTCCCCAGCCACATGGAACTGTAAATCCATTAAACCCTTTTTCCTGTTAAAAAAAAAAAAAAAAAAAATCATGGCAAATGCAACAATAATGGTATGTAAAGCTATAGTAGTAACAGGAAGAAAAGCATGAGACTTTCTTCTTGGGAACTTAGGAGAATTTATAGGAAAAGTAATGCGGAACAGTTTGAGGATGAGCTGGACACCCTGGCCAGGGAGTCGGCCGGCCTATAAGGATAGATAAAGGAAGATGAAAATGGTAAGGCCTGAGTTTTGAGTGGTTGATGTTATGTTTCCAATATCCTGCTGTTACTTTGACCATGCATTCAGAAACTGGACCTTTCAAGGCCAAATTTGCATATTTTCATTCACAATGGTGGGCTAAAAAATACTGTATACCTATTCATATATATATTTCCATCTGAATAAAACTAATCTCCATATTCTGACACAATTCTGAGAAGGACTTCAAGAGAATGATTTCTTAGCTTTCCAAGGTGAATGGTACTGCATTATATTTTTAAAGACATACAGTATTGGAATTCCTGTGTTTTCATTTTTAACTTGATTCTGTATTTAATTGTACTGGTAGCTCCTCTTCTTTAGCATTTGTTTTTAAATTTATCTTTAGAAGTGGAGGAGAGAATAGGAAGGTGGGTTAGGTACTCTAGTTACTGGTGTTTCAGCAAAATGTTGTAGTGCTTTAATGATGCTTGCTTCATCTTTATGCCTGCCTTATTGAGGCTTAAGGATTTTAAGCCTATTGGCTCTTTCTAGAGCTTCTTCCTTTTCCTTTAAGTAATTTTTGTCTTTACTCCTTCTTTTTCAACATAAGCAAAACCAAACTTTTGGACAGTCATAATTGTGCAAGGAGAAGTTCAGACTTCAGGCTCATTCTTGTGTTAACCGCTGTAGTGTTAGATTACTTCTCATATTCTTTTAAAGTCTGAGAGGCTAAAGTCTTACCACGGCCCTGGTGTTACGATTTCTTGGTGAATGTTTCTGTAAGAATGAGGAAAATGTTAATTTTCAGAAGCAGCAGTGAGTTGTAGAAGATTCTAAAACCATTAATGAATATGCTTACAATTTGCCTTTTTAAGAAAGTAAAATAATTATGAGTCAGTCTCTTAGAGATGACAGTGAGCTCATGAACCTTTTTTTTTTTTTTTATTTTTTGAGATGCAGTAGCATGATCTTGGCTCACTACAACCTCTGTCTCCTGGTTCAAGAGATTCTCGTGCTTTACCCTCCTGAGTAGCTGGGTCTACAGGCACATGCCACCACACCTGGCTAAGTTTTGTATTTTTAGTGGATACGTGGTTTCGCCATGTTGGCCAGGCTGGTCTTGAATTCCTGACCTCAAGTGATCTGCCTGCCTCAACCTCCCAAAGTACTGCGATTACAGGCATGAGACACCATGCCCAACTTACCCTTCTTACAAGTGAAATGAGATGTACTTCTAAGAGAATCACTAATATTTTATCTACAAGCCACGGAGTTTATTTGAAGAGATTTTTTTTTCCTTTATACTTTGTGTGGTTTATTTATTTTCAGGGAAAAGTAATTGATGTCAAGAGGGTTTTCCAAAACAGAGTTTTGTCCCTAGTAAGCATTTGATTCTTAAGATTCTCTATATTTAAGGTTCTCTATATTTTTTTACATTTCTGGAATCTTATACATACGAGCTATTGACATAGAATGAGCACAATTGTGTAACTCTTTGTGGAAGCATCAGTTATAATGTTTTGGCACATCTCAAAGATGTCTAGATTATGTGACTACATACAAAAGATTAATATAAATCAATGCCAATCATTTCCTGAAATAAGGCATTCAACACTAAGTGAAACATTTGTATTGATTTTTTTAGGAATACCATATTTATAATAAGTTATAAAAATTTGATTGTATGAATAGCTGAAATTAACTTAGAGTAAAAATTAGCCTTGTAGCCTCATTGCATTTGAACTTTTAAATGCACTTATGGGAAGGAGGCAAGATGACCAACTAGATGCAGCTAGTACACATCTCTTCCATGGAGAGGAACCAAAATAGCAAGTAGATATTCACACTTTAAATGCATCGTGTCAGAGAGAACACTGGCATTCAACAGAAAAGTGATGGGAAGCACCTAAAGCAAAGGAGGAGAGAGAAGCAAGGTAGCCTGTTTGGCCAGGATTGGCTGGGAGCTGGAAGAAGCTCCCAAACATGGGGAAAAGGTAAATGGATGACCTCCTCAGGGCTCCACATTCCTGCAAGGTAGTTCTACCAGTGAGAGGTCCTTAACCCTTGCAGGCCTTGAGACTCGCATAGAGAGCTACCTAGAGATTGTGCAGTGACATTGCTCCAAAGGGAGCCCATGCTTAGTCCCACAGGCTCCGGAAACCCAAGCAGCTACAATATGGCACTATTCTGAGAAATCAACTGGCAAAGGACTGTGTTCCCTGGAGCTGATGCCACTGCAGCTATGGTAGACCAAAGAGGAACAGAGGAGGCCTGGCCCTTTTCACACATCTTGAGGACAAATCCCACGCAGCTGCAGCTATTGTGGGACTAAGACATGAGAAAGCCATAAGCCCCACAGCTGCCTGCCTATGCTGCTCCCACTGAAAATGACCCTGTCCTCCCGAGTGGCATGCCCATAGTAGGCACCAGCCTGAGAGCACAATTCTCAAAGGACTGTGTCCTGCCCTGAAGCCAACACCACTTCTGCTGCTGCCAGGCCAAGAAGGAAGAGGAGAGGCCAGGCACTTTCACATGCCCCAAAGACAAATAGCATTGCTGCTGCTGCAGGCTGCTGTGGGACCAAGGTGCCAGCAAACTGTGAGCTTCACAGTTCCCTAAGCAGCTCCCACTGAGTGGTCTCATCCTCTCTGGAGGCAGGCCTGTAGTACAGCCAAGGCTGCCCCTACCTGAACATTATGCCAGTGGCCTGTGGACTGCTTGGCCTCTGCCTATCAGCACCATCACCTGAACTCACTACCAGGGGCCCTGAGGACATGTCCACCAACCTAGTTCCCTTCCCCCATTACTTTAGTCTGCCATCAGGGGCCTGGGATCAACCAACCCAGTCCAACACCATTGACACTTGAACACTCCTCCCAGGGGCTGAGGTTGGCCTCACCCAACCTGCTGATACCACCACAGCTGGCAACCACCTGCACAAGCCACCTGAAGGCCAAGGGACTGCCCCTCCTAGACTTTTGCAGACACCAGGAACAACAGCATGGACCATTTGGGTTCCAGTGGGCTGCCCCATCACTGCTACTGCCATTGGCCACATCATACCTGCTGCCCAGTGGTCTGAGCACCTGCCCACATGCCTGGCCCACTGCTGCCACCACCAGCATCTGAGCAAGCCAACTGAAAGCCCTAGAATTGGCCAACCTAGACCCACTAACACCAGAGCCAGCATATACTGTGGCTTTAATGACAGGCATGCTCAGTTTACTGCTGTCACCACTAGGACCTGCAGACTGGCCATCAGGCATCATAGTCCCCAGTAAAACTTCAACACAGACTCACTAATAACTGCACCCTAAGTCACTGAGGAAATCACAGACACCATTGACACTGTTTACAGCTGAAGAAATCATATAAGTACTAACTGCATGCACCCGAAATCAAAGCCAAAGTGCCGTATATATATATGGAGTCATGAAGAAGTATATGTACATATCTTATATCTTCAGGAAAAAGTCCTCCCCTATGAAAGCAAATTCAAAAAGTTGGACTGTTATACCAGATATCAACATAAAAACACAGGAAACAGAAAAAAGCAAGGTAATAGGACACCTCCAAAGGGACAAAATAATTCTCCAGAAACACATTGCAATCAAAGAGAAATTCACAAAATCTCAAAGATTTCAAAATACTGATTTTAAAGAAGCTCAGTGAGATTCAAGAGAATTCTGAAAAATAGAAGAGTAGAAAAACAATTCAGGATATGAATGAGAAATTTTCCAGAAAGAGGTATTTTTTTAAAAGAATCAAATGGAGATTCTGGAACTAAAGAATTTATTAAATGAAATATAAAATACATTTGAAAGCTTTAACAATAGACTTGCTCAAGTAGAAGAAAGAATCTCAACTTGAATACAGGTCTTTTAATGTAATCAAGTCAGACAAAGAAGAAAAAGAAAAAAGAATAAAAAAGAGCAAAGCCTTTGTGACATTGGGGACAACATAAAGCAACCAAAATTTAAATTATGAGTGTCTTCAAGGGTAGAGAGAGAATGAAAGTGTTAGAAAACATACTAATGAAACAATAGATGAAAACTTTCCATGTTTAGAAAAGACTTAGACATCCAGATACAGGGGGCTCAAAGATGCTCAAACAGATACAATGCAAAAAAGTCTTCTCCACAGCATATTATAGTCAAACTCTCTGAAGTTAATGACAATGAGAGGATTCTAACAGCACGTGAAAAGTTTATAGTCACCTATAAAGGAACCCCTATCTGACTAACAGCAGATTTCTCATTAGAAACCTTACAGGCCAGAAGAGAATGGGATGGCATGTGAAAAGTACTGAATGAAAAACACTTCCACTCAGGGATACTATATCCAGCAAAATTATTCTTCATAAGTAAAAAAATAAAGTATTTCCCAGACAAGCAAATGCTGAGAAAATGTATAACTACTAGACTGGCCCTACAAGAAAGGCACAAAGAAGTCCTAAACCTAGAAGTGAAAGGACAACATTTACCACCATGAAAACACATGAAAATATAAAACCCATTGGTTAACCAAACACACAAATGAAGAAGAGAAAGGACTCAAGTGGTACCACTACATAAAATTACCAAACCACAATGACAAATGAGAGAAAAAGAAATGAACAAAGGAACCAGAAAACAACTATATGAAAAAAACAAAACAAAACTTCACATATCAATAATAACCTTGAATGTAAATGGATTAAGTTATCGACTTAAAAGATGTACATTGGATGAATGAATAAAGGAACATGATCTAACTATATGCTGCCTACAAGAAACCCACTTTACTTGCAAAGATACACATAAATTCACAGTAAAGGGATAGAAAAAGATATTACATGCAAACAGAAACCCAAAGCAAGCAGGAATAACTATACTTATGTCAGATAAAACATACTTCAAAAGACAAAAAATGTCAATGTATAATAATAGAAGGATCAGTTCAGCAAGAGGAAATAACAATTTTAAATATATATGCTTCCAAAACTGGAGCACTCAGATTCATAAGTAAATATTACTGTATCTAAAGAGAGAGCTAGACTCCAGTACAATAATAGTAGGGGACTTCAACACTCCACTCTCATCAATAGACCATGTAGACAGAAAATAAACAAAGAAACATTGGATTTAATCTGGACTTTAGATCAAATTGACCAAACAGACATTTAGAGAACATTTTATACAACAATGATAGAATATACATTCTTCTTATCAGCACATGGAACATTCTTTATAATAGACCATATTTTAGGCTACAAAAGAAGTCTCAAACATTTTTAAAAATCAAAATTATATTGTTTATTTTCTCAGACCACAATGAAATAAAACTAGGAATCAATACCAAGAGGAATTTTGGAAACTATGCAAATACATGGAAATTAAACAACAGATTCTTGAATCATTATTTGGTCAATGAAGAAATTAAGATGGAAATTTAAAACATTTTTGAAATAAATGATAAATGGAAACACAGTCTACCAAAACCTGTGGGATACAGTGAAGGGACTGTTAAGAGGGAAGTTTATAGCAATAAATGTCTTTATCAAAAACAAATAGCCTAATGGTGCACCCCAAAGAAGTAAATACAAGAACAAACCAAACTAACATTAGCAAAAGGAAAGAAATAATAAAGATCAGAGCAAAACTAAATGAAATAGAGACTAAAAAAAATTATAAAAGATCAATGAAATGAAAAGTTGGTTATTTGAAAAGATAAACAAAATCGATAAACCACTAGCTAGACTAACTAAGAAGAGAAAATCCAAATAAACATAATCAGAAATGAAACAGGAGACATTACAATGAATACTACAGAAGTACAAAAAATCATTAGACACTATTATGAACAAGTATACACTGATTAGCTGAAAACCTAGAGGAAATGAATAAATTCCTATAAATATACAACCAACCCAGCTTGAATCAGGAAGAAATAGAGAACCTAAACCAATTAATTACAACTACTGAGATTGAATCAATAATAAAAACGTCTCCCAACAAAGAAAAAGCAGGACCAAATTGATTCACAGCCAAATTCTACCAAATGTATAACGAAGAACTAATGGCAATCTTCCTGAAACTATTCCAAAAGATCGAAGAGGAGGGAAGTCTCCCTAACTCGTTCTACAAGGTCAGCATTACCCTGATATCAAAATCAGGCAAGGACACAACAGAAAAAGAAGACAACAGGCAGATATCCCTGATAAACATAGATGCAAAAAATCTTCGACTAAATACTAGCAAACCAAATCCAACAGCACATCACGAACATAATGCACCATGACCAAGTAGAATTTATACCAGGGATACAAGAATGGTGCAACATATGCAAATCAATAAACATGATATATCACATCAATAAAATGAAGGACAAAAACTATGTTATTACCTCAATAAATGGAGAAAGAGCATTTGACAAAATTCAACATCCCTTCATGATAAAAACTCAACAAACTAAAAATAGAAGGAACATACCTTGAAATAATAAAGGCCATCCATGAAAACCTCACAGCTAACATCATACTGAATGGGGACAAGGTGAAACTCTTTCTTCTGAGGTCTGGAACAAGACAAGGATATGCACTTTCACCACTTCTATTCAACATAGTACTGGAAGTCCTAGCCAGAGTAGTCAGGCAAAAGAAAAAAATCAAAGACATCCAAATTGGAAAAGAGGAAGTCAAATTGTACCTCTTTGCTGATGATATAAACTTATTTTTTCCTGATTGTGCCTGAAGGAGACACATTTTATTAGACATTTGAAATGTTATATAAACAAGATGGTATGATCTCATATCTAGAAAAACCTAAAGACCACCAAAATAAACTCCTAGAGTTGATAAATAAATTCCATAAAGTTACAGGACACAAAATTAACATACAAAAATTAGTACCATTTCTATACACCAATTATGAACCAGCTGAAAAAGAAATCAAGAAAGCAATGCTATTTACAATAACAATAAAGAAATAAAGTACCTAGGAATAAATTTAATCAATGAGGTGAAAGATCTCTGCAAAGAAAACTACAAAATGCTGCTGAAATAAATTGAAAAGGAAACAAAGAAATGGAATTAGACATCCATGCTCATGGATTGGAAGAATTAATATAATTAAAATGACCATATTTCCAAAAGTAATCCACAGGTTCAATGCAATCCTTATCAGAATACCAACATCATATTTCACGGCATGAGAAAAAAAAAAAAATCTAAAGTTCATGTGGAAGCAAAAAAGAGCCTAAATAGCCAAAGCAAAGCAATCCTGAGCAAAAAGAACAGGTCAGAAGCAATACCTCACACCTGTAATCCCAACAAGTTTGGAGGCCAGGGCAGGAAGATCAGTTGAGGCCAGGATTTCAAGACCAGCCTGGACAACACAGTGAAATGCTGTCTCTATTAAAAAAAAAAAAAAATAAAGTAGCTGGGTGTGGTGGCATGCACCTAGGCCCAGCTACTTGGGAGACTGAGGCAGGAGGATCACTTGAGCCCAGGAATTTGTGGCTGCCGTATGCTAGGATTACTCTGCACTCTGCCCTGGGCAACAGAATGAGACCCTGTCTCAAAAAAAGAAAAGAAAAAAAAAAAAAGCTTCCGTACAGCAAAGGAAACAGTCAACAGAGTGAATGAAACCACTTGTTGAATGGGAGAAAATACTTGCAAACTATTAATCAACAAGGGATTAATATCCAGGATATACAAGAAACTCAAATAACTCAACAATTAAATAATTCCATTAAAAAGTAAGCTAAGAATATGAATATGATTTCTTTAAAAGAAGACATACAATATGTGAAAAAATGCTCAACATCACTGATTGTCAGGAAATGCAAATCAAAACCATAATGAGATACCACCGTTCCCTAGTTAGAATGGCTACTACTAAAAAGACAAAAAATAACATGCTGGCAAGGATGCAGAGAAAAACAAACTCATACACTGTTGGTAGGAATGTAAACTAATACAACCACTCAGGAAAACGGTATGGAGAATCCTCCAACAACTCAAAATAGACTTAACATACAATCCAGCAATCCTACTACTAGGTATTTATCAAAAGAAAAAAGAAATCTGTATATCACAGGAATACCTGCGCTCACATGTTTATCACAGCCCTATTCACAATAGCAAAGATAAGGAATCAACATAAGTGTCTATTGATGGACAGATGGATAAAGAAAGTGTGGTATATATACAGAGTGGGATACTATTCAGCCATAGAAAAAGAATGAATCATGTCATTTGCAGCAACATGGATGGAAATGGAGGTCATTATGTTAAGTGGGATAAGCCAGGCACAGCAAGACAGATACTGCACGTTCTCACTCATTGGTGGGAGATAAAACACTTGGTCTTGTGGTGCCGAGAATAGAATAATAAATACCAAAGGCCAGGAAGGGGGTATAGGTGGGAGGGGAGGATGAAGAGGGGTTGATTAGTGGGAATGTTATGCCCAGACCGTTTATTCCCCGAAGAAGACCACCAGAGTCCAGAGTCAAAGCCAAGCAGCAAGGATCTTTATTACAGGTTCGAACCTGGAGCTCTCACTCACTCGTGAAACGAGCCGGGCAGAAGAGCTCCCCCACTGGGCTCCGAACAGTGTTATATAGTCTAAGAAAAGTAGGCATAGAATCATTATACAAATCAGATGTATGATTGGCTAGCGTTTGAACAAGGCAATTTGGCTAACTATGATTGGTTCCCGCCATTTCTAGTATTTCAGTTAATTTTGAAATTCTGATGACGTTTATCAGGGGCTTGCAGGGTAGGGGCAGGGCTTGTTTTCGCAAACCCCGAGGCGGGAAAGCAGTCCTACAGAAGCAGAACAAAGGCAGTTAATCATATTGTGACAGGTTTCACAACAGGTTTTGCAACGTGAATGTACCTTACTTAAACCCGTCTTGTGACCTTGCCATGCCACAGAAAGAAAAACAGGAACTTACAAGATCTTTACAAAATGCTTGTGAGAGCAGAACAAAGGTTTTAGCAATAGGGTGTGGCAGGAGAGTGGGCACACATTTTTGTGTCCTTTCAGGAACAAGCATACAGTTAGACAGAAGAAATAAGCCCAATATTTGATAGCAAAGTAAAGTGACCATAGTTAGGAACAGTGTATTGTATATTCAAAGTAACTACAAGAGAGGACTTGAAATGTTACTGACACATAGAAATAAATACTAAAGGTAATGGATACTCCAAATACACTGGCTTGATTTTATGCATGTAACAGATACTCATAGGTACCCTATAAATATGTAAAATACTTTGTATCAGTAAAAAAGAGCATGCAGATGTAAAAAAGTGCACATATGGCAAATAGGAGAAATATATTATTTTTGATATCTCAAATTAGAAAAATAATTATTCAAAAATTCTCTGTGATTAAAACTTGTTAGCATGACCCATTGACTTTATCTGATATAAGAGGTACTCACAAATCAAGTTAGGACTTGAAAATTATTTCTTTATCAAAGTGAGACCCAAAGATGGTAGAAAGTAGCAGGAAATATTTGGAATTGCTGCTCTTCTTGGTTAGGCAATAAAGATGGTTTTGCAGATTAAAGAATCAACAAGACTAACAAGGCTGAGTGTGGTGTCTCATACCTGTAATCCAGCACTTTGGGAGGTGGAGGTGGGAGGAACGCTTGAGGCCAGGAGTTGGAGACCAGCCTGGCCAACATGGTGAAACCCCGTCTCTACTAAAAATACAAAAATTAGCCGGTGCATGCTTGTAATCCCAGCGACTCAGGAGGCTGAGGCAGAAGAATCGCTTGAACTAGGGAGGCGGAGGTTGCAGTGAACCGAGACTGTGCCACTGCACTCCAGCCTGGGTGACAGAGTGATACTCTGTCTCAAAAAACAAACAAAAAACCTAACAAAAATAATACAACGTATTTCGAATTCTGCTCCATTGTTCTGCCATTGTTTTTTAATCTTAAACTGTGCATTGAGCCTCATCACTTATTTTCTTTCAACTTCCCTTTTTTTCATTTCGAAAGCCTTGTACTAACCTCTTTTGTTGAGAGACCAGCCGTGAACCCTGTCTCCAATTGTTTCCAGTTCTGTGTTTCCTAGAATTATTGCTACTTCTCATTTTATGGTGAAAAATAGCACCTCCTCTATTTGCAAGTACAGAACCTGGGAGAGTAACCTGGTTGTGAAGGTGATGTAGGGGCTGGACAGAAACTGGCAGGAGTAACTTGAAGAAGTGAATCTTATTGGCACTTTAAAAATGTTTTCCCCCTGGAAATTGAAAAACAGAGCTCCGGAGGGGATATTTTATCATGCAGAAATAAAATTTGAACCTGCTTGAAAAAAAAACATCAACTAAACTGAATGTAATGCAATAGCTTGAGCATTCCAGTCCCAGGCATATTCTATTAACACAGGTTCACCTTTGAAGGGCCCCAGAGAAGTGTTTCCCAACCACCCTGTGGATTGGGTGCATCCAAACCCCTGGAATACTGGTTGCATATTTTCAAACCTCTCAAAATTATTAGACCTGACAAGGGGTCCAAGAATCTGCATTTTTAATGAGCATCCCTCTCCCTCATTGGATGCTGTCCTGCACTTAGGTAGGGAGTCATTTGGAATTTCTCCCAGCATTAGCTGATTCTCTCATAAATCAGTATCTTTTTCATGTTTTCGTTTTTGTTTTCCCAAAAGGAGTCTTGCATGTAACACAGGCTGGAGTGCAGTGGCCCGATCTCGGCTCACTGCAATCTCTGCCTCCCGAGTTCACGCCATTTTCCTGCCTCAGCCTCCCGAGTAGCTGGGACTACAGGCGCCCTTTACCACGCCCAACTAATTTTTTGTATTTTTAGTAGAGACGGAGGTTTCACGTGTTAGCCAGGATGGTCTCCGTCTCCTGACCTCGTGATCCGCCCGCCTTGGCCTCCCAAAGTGCTGGGATTACAGGCGTGAGCCACTGCGCCCGGCCCATAAATCAGTATCTTTAACAAGCCCCAGGATTGCAGCACACACATGTACAGAAACTCCTGCTGCATGGGTAGCTACTGCCCAAGGCCAGCTATGAGTTCTCTGGGGCCAAGCAGAGTGCCCCCAAAGGCCTGGCACCGTCCTCTGGGCAGGCCTCTTTGCTGCTGAGAACTGCTCTTTCCTAAAGATTACAAAAGGAATTTCTTAAGTCCTTTATCCCCCCCATTAAAAAGCCCTGAAATGGAACCTGAGCCTCCCAGTGTGCCGGCACCTGGCCTCAAGTGTCTTCATCAGAGGCCTACTCACTGGTGAGGTTGCTTTGCGTGCACAACAGACTCACCTACTCTGAGCGGGAAATCCACTTCCTTGTTGCTTTTCAAAACAGAAGCCATCCTGGCTGTCTACAGCCAATAAACACCCATTCATGAATATTTTATTAGGCTCTTACTCTGTGCTCTTTTAGGCTCCAAAGATACCAGGAAATAAGAAAAAAAAAGGTCCCTGTCCTTAGAGAGCCAACCTGCTGGTCACATCCGTTATGCGCATGTCCGTCTTCAGCCTGTTGGGCACATAGATGATTTAGACAGCATGAGCAACATCCAGAACTACGTCCGCATTCTTGTTCTGACTTCTTTTGTTCTATTTACGTTGCCTTATGCAAAACTGAGCTAAAAACAGTGGCTTCTCACGATGGTTTCAGAACACATCACAGACAATTGGGAGATGATGCTTCCTATCTAGCAAGCTTTATCAGCCTGCTTGGGCTCTCTGGGAGGCAGTCTCTGAATTTTATGTAAACATTAGAACAATTGACTTTCTGTTTTGATGTCCTTGGACTATCACTTAGGAAAGATTTATGTTGCTTTGGCCTCTGTTTCCTCCTGGCTCCTAAAGGCCTTTTGTACTGACATGAGTTTCAGTCCTTGGTTATTTTGTGTTGGGATGAGGTTCATGGGTAGAATTTCAGAAGACTCCAGAGAGAAGAGTGGGGGAATCTCCTTTAGGGATGAAAAGTAAATGGGTAAATTTCACATGAAGAAATGATAATTCATATGTATGATTTTCCCAATGTGGTTCCCGGATCACTGGTGATAGACAGGATGTTTTTATTTGAAATATTGCTGAAGTCATTTATTTTGTTATATTTAGTTTGATCGTGGCAAATAATACTGGTCTTTTACTTATGACAGGTTTCCTTTCGTTACAAGTTTATTGAAATAATAAAGCTAAATATTAAATAATCACACAGGTGACATATGGGTATGAGAAAAATCACAAGGTTGGTACACAAATAACTGAGGTTTGGGAAATGCTAGACGAGTGGAAGGCCAGGAGCAAGTGTCTTGTAGGAAAACTCCCAACCTTCAAGGTCAAAGGCTCACAGCTCTCACCCACAGTAAGCAGGAAGCTGGTAGAGGTGAGTTTTAACTTCAGATGGAAAAGAAATTATCTGTATGTGCCAACTAGCAAGGTCTCTGTGTTCAGTTTAACCAGTAATTGAGTGTCTACCCTGGAAAAGGAAATATCCCAAGTTTAAGGGGAGAGGGGAGGCAGAGGATCCAAGGCAAAGCTGTATAGCAGGAGACTTGGGAGATTATGAGAGCCTTAGATCAGGAGCAGTTTTATCCCCTGCTGAGAAGTCAGAGAGGATCAATGCAGAGAAAGGGACATTAAGTCTTCTAGTGAATCAATTACTGGCCAGGGTGCCTTTCCCAGAAGTTTGCCACTGATTTTATGACAAAGGACAGTTGCAGATGGATGATAGTGAGCAACTATCTCAAATATAGCAAGCGCCAGGCCAGGCATGGTGGCTCACGCCTGTAATCCTTGCACTTTGAGAGGCCGAGGCAGGAAGATGGCCTGAGCTCAGGAGTTTGAGAGCAGCCTGGGCAACATGGCGAAACCCTGTTTCTACTAAAAATATAAAAATTAGCCAGGTGTGGTAGTGCACATCTGTAATCCCAGCTACTGGCGAGGCTGAGGCATGAGAATTGCTTGAATGCAGAGGTAGAGGTTGCATGCAGTGAGCTGAGATCACGTCACTGCACTCCAGCCTGAGCAACAGAGCAAGACTCTGTCTCCAAAATATATATATATGGCAGGCTCTAGATGATGCTGAAAGTTTAAAAGTACTTATTACCATTGTTGGATTTTATTTTCAAATATGAAAACAGAGAAAAACTAAATGGAGAAGAGCCATTTCCCCTAATTATATTTGAAACAGAGTCTAGAGATGGAATTGTAATTTTATTCCTTCGTTCACTCTGTGATTTTATGGATTTGGTCCAGGATTGCAAGCCCTCTGGGCTGTGACTCCTCTACTCCTAGCCTCATTACATCTAAGTGAATCCCTTTGGAACCAGACACCAAAATTCACCTTTCAGTTAAAAGACCTCCCACTCCTCGTAAACCAAAAAGCTGCTGCCAGGGTGAGGGTTCCTGTTCTCTTCGCTGTGTGTAGCTGTTCAGGCTGCAGAGGACCCTCCACCTAGCACATGCATTTTGTGGGGGTGCAGGTGAGAAATTCCTCACAAAGAGATAAGAAACAAGGCAGAGTGGACCCATGCTACTGAAATAAACCACACATTCTAATAGGTACTTAGGTAGGATGTAGAATCTAAGTCACCCAGTCCTCTAATCACCCATAATTTTCACTCTAAAAATCATACCCTTTGGATTTTTCTTTTGCTTTTTGTGAATAAATGAACAGTCTTACACTTGATGTCTGAGTGTTGAGTTTCTGTTTAGAACAAGTGAGGAAACTCAACTGAGATCCTTAGCTTGAGTTTAACTTGTCCCTGTGGTCCTGGTCACTGCTGTCATTATAGAAAGAATGATGCCATCATCTACCTTCCCGTGCACTCACCTGCTGCTGGGACCATCTTATTTATAGTAGATTTCTGCAGGCTAAAAGGTAAAGTTTCAAGGGTTGGAATCTCTGCACCAGGTGAAGGCTGCATGTAAGCTGATAGGAGCGATGGATGAGACCATGTACTTGGGGGAAATACGCAGTGTAAAACTAGCTCATAACTAGGGGTGCTGTCCTATGAAGTGCATATACCAACACAGACCTGCATTTGGACCCAGGACACAACACTTCCAAACTGAGTGACCTTGGACAACCAATTTAAAATCTTTCTGATTTTCAATTTCTCTCCCGGAAAAAGAAAAAAAAAAAAAATAGCTGGGTGGTGCTGAGGCTTAAATGAAAGAAGAGGACCTCCACACAGTGAGTGTCTTTACTCTCCCAACCTCAGCCCTCAGTGCTGTGTGCCTTTCAGTCTCTTTTCTTTGCCTTTATCCTGCCCTTTTTTTGCCCCACATTTGGTTTTTTAATTCTTTGAACAGCCACAATTTAAAACTATATTTTAAAATATGGGTATTTATCAAATACATCTATATCTTCTCTTGTATGAACCCTTAAAGTCACTTTTAACATTTACTTTTTGAAATACTCCATGTCTGAAAGCAAAACTCGGTGGCTTTTAAAACAGGTTTGTGTGTTTGGGGCTGGTGGTGGGGTTAGCTTTAACTATTAGTAACATTGTAAGTGAATGACTCTTATTAGCAAAAAGATTTTCTTAGTGTAGATTTTGGGATGTGTCTTGAGTGATTTTTCTGGCGTGAGGACCAAAACCACAGCCTGTCTTGGAGTGATTACATAATCTCTGCATTCATATCAGCTTCACAACGTGTAAATGTAGCCATAATAATGTTTGCTTGGGGTAATCTAGCACTGGATTGGAGCTCAGCTCTGCTGGGTGGAATAGGAGAAGACATGGCCATATCATAGTCACATGCAGGGACTCCAAGATGCTGCAGGAGTAGAGAGCTAATCTGACTTGGAACTTTGAACCAAGCCTGGACAGTATAAGGTCTTTCTACAGGTTCTCACTTCTCATATAGGGTTTGTGTAGCCAAGAGTCATTACGAAATGGTGGTTCCCAGGGCCACGTGGTCACATCACAGTTTATCCTTGTTACAATTCATGTCTCGTTTTTCTGAGGTTGTATATGATGTAAGACCTATGGAGGAACCTGCTGACTTCTCATGTTTGTTCCGTTCAGTCCTTCATTGACCATTTCTTTGAGTGCTCTCTGTAAAGCAGGCACATTGTTCATGGTACCCAGATGTGTGAATTCCGGGCCCTGCCTTTATTGGATGAAAGGTGTGGTGAGAGATGTATCTGCAAGCAAGCATTTAGGCTATGTGCTGCTTCTGGGTATCCAAGGCACTTTGAAGGCTTTAAGCAGGCAGGGCTAACTATTGGTGGCACACAGGAGAAGGAAATCCTTTTTAAGGTATGTGATGTCTGTGGTGAACGTTGAAGGCCAAGGCGTTGACACCTGACTTCCAGTCCCGCAAGTCTGCATCTGCACCCAACCTTGGCTCATCCCCTAATGGCCAGTTTTCTGGTCTCTGAAATGGGAGGACAGTGTCTACCTATCCTGTCTCTGGAAGCGGAAGCAAGGCCTGTGAGACTGTGTGGACACTTCTCCATCTGGGGGTTCTCCCATGTGCCCCAGCGACATGAGCCTGCAAGACAGTGGGTTAGCTGAGGTTTGAGGTTCAGTGTGTGACTGTGAACTTTGGGTGTGTCCCCTTTAGATCAGACCAAGGCATTCTTCTCTAATCGAGTATGTCATTGGAGTTCAATTCTGAGTAAATCCTAGTTCTTTCTCTTGCCAACTGTGAGCTTGCAGAGATTATTTAACCAGTTAGAATCTTAGGTTTCTTATCTGCAAAATGAAGATGATAATTGTATTTGCCTGTTTTCACATTGCTATGAAGAAATCCCTGAGACTGGGTAATTTATAAAGAAAAGAGGTTGAATTGGCTCACGGTTCCACAAGCTGTACAGGAAGCATGATGCTGGCATCTGCTTGGCTTCTGGGGAGGCCTCAGGAAACTTACAATCATGGTGGAAGGTAAAGGGGGAGCAGGCACTTCATGTGGCCAGAGCAGGAGCAAGAGTGAGGGGGAGGGGTGCCGTACACTTTTAAACAACCAGATCTTGCTAGAACTCTCACGAGAACAGCACCAAGGTGAGGATGCTAAACCATTCATGAGAAACCACCCCCATGATCCAATCACCTCCCACCAGGCCCCACCTCCAACACTGGGGATTACAATTCAACATGAGATTTGGGTAGGGACACAGATCTGAACTGTATCAGCAATAGCAAATTCTACATCAAGTGGTTGTGAGGAGCCATGAGTAGGACCCATCATGTTCTAAACATGGTAAAGGGGTGTCATGTGATAAATTATCAAAGAAAATATTAGCAAATATTTTAATTCTATTGTCTAAATTTCTGTCACTTATACTGCAACTTTTACTACCTTTTCAAGCAAACTCTCAATCTAATATGAATATAGAGTTTTGATGTCATATTTCACATATGTTCTATCTGGACCTGTAATGCTTCAGAACAACAGGGATGGCTTCATACTGTAACGTGTTCCTTGGCTGCTGTGTGCAAGTGTTGTGAGTTTCGAGGACCTCCTGAGCTGCATGTTGAGACGTGAAAAGAAGCAAGCACATAGGCACTACTGGGAAACGGTGCTTTCTTGTGCAAAGATGAAGAATGTTTGTGTATCTGAAAGGAAGGAGTTGACTGATTAATGAACCTTTTTCTCTCCTCCAAGTGTTCTATGGCTCAAATCCTCCCTGCACTCTGAAGCAGCCCTATCACTGCCCCTGCCATCTTCTCAGTGACAGAGCCCTCAAATGCTCAGGTCTTTCAGACATGGTTGCCTGTTCTTTCAAGGACTTAGGGCAAGGATGTGGGGAAGCATTTCCCTGGACTGAGGGTGGCACTTGCCCGAGTCTTAGGCTGGCACTGCCCTGTAGCCTAAAACTGCATAACCATTTGGCAGTCCCTTCCAAATCCAACCCATCAACCTATTAATTGGGATGTGGATTAATACTGCCAGGAGGTCCTCTGTTTCTCCGTGTGTTCCTTTGGAAGTCTGATGACAGCGTTTTCCACTTGTTTTTTCTCATAGGAACTGGTGAAAGTGGGAAAAGCACCTTTATCAAGCAGATGAGAATTATCCATGGGTCTGGTTACAGCGATGAAGACAGAAAGGGGTTCACGAAGCTGGTTTACCAAAACATATTCACCGCCATGCAAGCCATGATCAGAGCCATGGACACGCTAAGGATACAATATGTGTGTGAGCAGAATAAGGTAATGTGCTTAGCGGGTACTTGCCCTATTTGTGAATGTGTGCCTGCCTGCCCACTCTGGTTAGCACAAAGATTCCCTGAGTGCTTTGGTCAGATGCCAGAAGAAGCTCTTGATCCCTGGGGTGGGGATCATTGAGAGGAGTTTGACGAATTTAGTTAGGCCCCTGGTCTTCTTTCTGCTGGACTTCTCTCATGGTGCTAGCGCGAGGCTACCCAGCATGCAGGGATTCCAAAGTTTGGGCTGTTATTTAGGTTGCTTATTTCCAGCACTGAGAAAAGGAAGTCATACATTTTCTCTTTCTGCTAAGAGACCCAGTTAATTTCTTCACTGGAGCCATGGGGACATTGGGTTTACAGTGGCCAGGGTTTCAAGAATTCCCAGTCTCAGGAAATGTTTTCACTAATTGGTACAGACTACTCAGAGAAATCAGTGGGTTTTGTTTGTTTGTGTTGGGAGTTCACCCATCTTGGGAACTAAGCGAAGGCTCATGAGTACAATGCTAATGGCCCAGCCAGCAATGTGCTTCCATAAAGTGCTGGTGTCAAGCTGCCATTTGCTTTCCCCTCACCACCAGTTATTTAAAATACAAATCTGCTGAAAACTGGAGGAAAATAATGAGGCAGGAATGAGAGAGAATGAAAATAAAATTTTATATGGTACATTGGAATGCAAATCCAAAGGAGAATAATCCTGTGTCTGAGTTCATTAAGCAACTATATTAGAAATCAGAGTTTATTTAAAATAATTGATACCAAATTACAACATGACATGATGATAAAGAGAAAAATTCTATGTCAGATGAGTCTCTCGTGGATCTGTGAAAAAGGAATTTAGCTAGTAAAATGCCAGAATTGCATGGGCTTTAATATGGACCCCTAAGGACAACTTTATTATGAACTTGTGGCACTTACACTCATACATATATGATTAAAAAGACTGGGCGTGGTGGCTCACACCTGTAATCCCAGCACTTTGGGAGGCCAAGGTGGGCAGATCACGAGATCAGGAGATCGACACCATCCTGGCTAAGATGGTGAAACCTCATCTCTACTAAAAAATACAAAAAATTAGCCAGGTGTGGTGGCAGGCGCCTGTAGTCCCAGCTGCTCGGGAGGCTGAGGCAGGAGAATGGTGTGAACCCAGGAGGCGGAGCTTGCAGTGAGCCAATATCACACCATTGCACTCCAGCCTGGGCCACAGAGCAAGACTCCATCTCAAAGAAAAAAAAAACAAAGTTTTAAAGCAATCAATTTCAATTTTTATGGGATTACATAGTAAAACACAGTAGGCACCAAATTTTAGACTTACCTTTACCTCATCTCTACAATCTATGTCTTTAGCATCATGTCCTTGCAGCCCTGAATAAATGAAGGAACACATCTTGCCTACAATCTCACCCTGCAACAGAGTTATGCTAAAAATTGTGTGGGGTGGACCGGGCACGGTGGCTCACGCCTGTAATCCCAGCACTTTGGGAGGCCAAGGCAGGTGGATCATCTGAGGTCAGGAGTTCAAGACCAGCCTGGCCAACATAGTGAAACCCTGTCTCTACTAAAATTACAAAACATTAGCTGGGCATGGTGGTGGGCGCCTGTAATCCCAGCTACTAGGGAGGCTGAGGCAGGAGAATCACTTGAACCCAGGAGGTGGAAGTTGCAGTGAACTGAGATTGTGCCATCGCACTCCACCCTGGGCGACAAGAGTGAAACTCCATCTCAAAAAATAAAACAAAACAAAAGAAAACAAAAAAATTGTGTTTTGGGGTAAATTAGCCTACAGCAAGGGTGTCCAGTTTTCTGGCTTCCCTGGGCCACATTCAAAGAATTGTTTTCAGCCACACATAAAACACACTAACGCTCACAATAGCTGATGAGCTTAAAAAAAAATTGCATAAAATCTCATTCTGTTTTAAGAAATCTCATTCTGTTTTATGAATTTGTGTTGTGCTGCATTTAAAACTGTCCTGGGCTGCATGTGGCCTGGGAGCCATGGGTTGGACAAGCTTGGCCTACGGTATATCTGGTGTGAAGTAAGGTGAGAGGCACACACTGAGCCACTAGGAGATTCTAGAAGTGACTGAGATGATTCCTTTATACATTGCTGTATCTTTTTGAAAAGGTACAGTTGTTTTTTTACTTACCCTTTCTAATGTACTCTCAAAATTAGGCTTTCTGTGGAGATTTAAGATTACTTCAGAGAAGTGGCGTGGCAGGAATGTTCTTGGGGGTGATTTCAGTTCATCTGTTTCCCCCTGTTGTAAAATGCATTTTGTTTACCAGTCGTGGTGAGGTGACTGGGCGAAGCTTGGAATTCAAGGATGGATTTGTAAACAGACCCACTGGGGAGAAAAGGCTCATGTGTAAGCCACTTCCGCTTACGTTGGCAGCAGTGTTTGTAAAACCTAATCAGCTTAGTTATCAAGGCCTCTAGGTTTTTGCTTTTGTTTTGTTTTCCTCTTGATCTTCTAGACGTACTTAGTTTATATTTTAAACAAAATGGTTTTATGTGGTTTGACATCTACCACTGTCTCCTTTTCTCTTGACCTTAATTCTTTTGTCTAGGCCATCTCCATTTGCCCGCTCATCTGTAGTAGTTTCCTAGGGCTGTTATAACAAAGTACTTAAGATTGGATGGCTTAAGACAGAAATTTTTACAGTTCTGCAAGCTAAAGGGCCAAAACCAAGGTTGATTGGTTCTGACTGGAGGCTCTGAGAGAATCTGTTGCCGGCTTTTTCCCTAGCTTCCGGTGGTGGCTGGAAATCCTTGCTGTCCATTAGCTTGTAGACACTTGCCTCCAGCCTCTGCCTCTGCCTTCGTCTGGTATTCTCCCCTGTGTCTGTGTGTCCACGGCACTGTCCTCTCTGGGTCTGTGTCCAAATTTCCCTTTTCTTATAAGGACACCAGTCACTGGATTACGGTCCACCCTAATCCAGTATGACCTTATCTTGCTTGCACCTACAGAGACCCTCTTTCCAAATAAGGTTACACACTCTGAGGTTTTGGGTCAGCATGAGCTTTGGGGGAGCACAATTCAACTCCTCTGGCTCCCCAAGATTCATGTCCATCCCATGTGCAACATACATTTGCTCCATCCCAACATCCCTGAAAGTCAACCCATTCCAGCATCAACTCTAAGACCCAATTCTAATCCAAATATCAACTCAAAAAGTCCCAAATCAGGCTGGGCACAGTGGGTTTTGCCTGTAATCCCAGCACTTTGGGAGGCCGAGGTGAGTGGCCATCTCTTGAGCCCAGGGTTTTGAGACCAGCCTGGGCAACATGGCGAAACCCCATCTCTAAAAAAAAAAAAAAAATACAAAAATTAGCCCGGTGTGATGGTGCATGCTTGTAATCCCAGCTACTCAGGAGGCTGAGGTGGGAGGACCCACTGAGCCTGCGAAGCGGAGGTTGCAGTGAGCTGAGATGGTACCTCTGCACTCCAGCCTGGGGACAGAGTGAAACTCTGTTTAAAAACAAACAAACAAACAAAAAATCCCAAATCTCATTGTCTAGATTAGGTATGGGTGAGATTCTGGGTACAAACCATCCCGGGCAGGATTCCTCTCCATCCATGACTGTGAAACTAGGATACAAGTCCATTGTACCTCCCGTCTCCTCCTTACTTGCCATGTCTGGCTCAAGTATCTCAATTCCTGTTGTATAAACTTTCTCAAACAGACACCTGAGATGAACTGAATGCTAAAATGGCTTAAGAAGAGGCAGAAGGTGGAATAGAAAGAACACTAGATGGGCTCTAAAAAATCTGGGCTTTGCTCATGGTTCCACTGTGGGTCTAGGGCTGGAGTCTGCAAACTTTTCTGTAAAAGGCCAGGGAGTCAATGTTTGTGAACTATATGATCTCTGTTGGAACTACCCAGTTCTGCTGTTGTAGTGCAGAAAGCAGATACAGGCAACATCTAATAAGTAAACGAATAAGTGTGGCTCAGTTATAAACTCTACTTACAGAATTTATAATAAGAATAGTAAGTTAAGAATACAGTTGAGAATAGTAAGAACTATTTTTGACTCATGGGCCATGCAAACAATCCACAGTCCATGAATGGATATAATCAATGGGCTGTACTTTGCTGACCCTGGTCCTGGGAAAGCTGTACTGTTTCTGGTTTTCCATTTTCTTATCTGTTAAATGAGACACGCTCTGTCTACTTTATAAGCCAATATGAGCAAAAGGAAGTGATTTACAAATTAAATGACCCTAGAGAAACACAAGGTTATTATTGGGGCAGGTTCAAAAATCAGAAATAGGCTCATTTTCTTTTTATTACTTGTTTAGGTCATTTTCATCAATTTATTCTCTATCATTTTCCTGCGGCTATTATTTCTAATAGTTTTTTTCTCAGGGCTAGTCTTGATTCCAAACATGAAACTGTAACAAAGTAGCATGCTTAGATCATAAAATGATAAAATGATTAGTGATTCAGTCGTATTCAGTGATAGTTTAGGAGGCATGCTATATGTTATTTTCTTTACAAAGTATTGTATAACTTGAAACAATTGATTAGTTATGGTAGGGGTGAACAAAACTTTAGCTTTCATTTTCACAGTGGTACAGTCTTCTTATTTCTTATTGCTGAGTATTTCTCTATTATCTGCTGTTTTTTCTGTTTGTTTCTGTTTCTGTTTCAGAGCTAGGAACATTTTCTTATGTATGTAGAAGAGAATTAAAAGTGGTTTTAGAGGGTTTTATTTTAATTGTTAGTGAGATTACTGCTCAGCTAGGCTGTTGAAAGTCTTTGCCTATTACTTGACAGTCCACTTATTAAAGGAAATTTATCAGAAATTTAGTTCCGCATTTGTTTTTTTAACTAACATGTTTTTTCAATTAAGATATAGCCTTGAAGATTTTTTCTTATACCTTGCCTGCTTATTTTATTTAAAAAGAAATGATTCATATGTATTTGCTCACTCTGTTGATAAACCTTAATTTTTATGAATGTCTCTCAAGAGTGTTTTATGGGCGCAATTCAAATTTATGACTTCTTGAATAAATATTACAAAGGCATTTGCTCAGTGTCAGGGTTCCTAAGTCTTGTTAGTTTATAATTCATGTTTACTTGTGATGATTTCACAGAAGCCAGAGAAGCATCATAATTTTTGCTGTTTGCAGTCTCTTGAACTTGGGAAATTCTCATTCTAGTCCTGTCCTACAGTGAAGGAAAAAAATATGAACCCCTTAAATGTTCTGTAGAATCTGTTCACGTGATGTAGACACAGAATTTCCCATGGGCAAAGGTCAGCCCTACCTGACATCTCAAAAACGCGTTAGTTCCATATTCAGTAATCACAAGAATAAAAGAAGGCCTACGGGCTCTTCACAGCTGACCCTAGCTCCTTCACTGCCCTTCTGCTCTGCTTATAGGAGCGCTAAACTACACTGGGGTCATGTTATATTTGCACGGGACTTTCATTGTAAAGGCAATCGTGACAAGAACCAAAATAAATTTTTTAAAGAAGAGTTAATGGTTGATACGGTTTGGATCTGTGGCTCTGCCCAAATCTCGTGTTGAATTGTAATCCCAGTGTTGGAGGTGGGGCCTGTTGGGAGGTGATTGGATCATGAGGGTGGTTTCTCATGAATGGTTTAGCATCCCCTTGGTGCTGTCCTCATGACAGTGAGTGAGTTCTCATGAAATCTGGTTATTTGAAAGTGTGTGGCACCCCCTCCCTCCCCTGCCTTGTTCCTGCTCCGGTCATGTGATGTGCCTGCTCCCCCTTCACCTTCCACCATGATTGTAAGTTTCCTGAGGCCTCCCCAGAAGTTGAGCAGATGCCAGCACCCTGCTTCCTGTACAGCTTCCAGAACCATGAGCCAATTAAACCTATTTTCTTTATAAATTGCCCAGTGTCAGGTATTTCTGTTTAGCAATGCAAGAATGGACAAATACAATAATTAAACATAAGGGGATTATTTTGCCTGCCATTCCACTCTAAGTATCTAACTTAGAAGGCAATGTTTCTAGAAGTGTGAGGACTGGATTTGTCTTCAGAAAACATTTTGCCTCTTCCATTAGAAGCTTTTGCTGCATTCAAAATCCAGTTGAGACTATGGATTTGAGCCGTCCGGTCAATCACCACTCTTAAAGGGTTGAATGTTTTTATTTGAATTGACTCACAAGGCCTCTGCTAATTTTGTTTGAAGTTTTTGCAGGTCCCACATTTGGGTAAGGGGATGCCTTTATCACTCAATCCCTTGGAGTTCCTCCTCTTCCTACTGCTGCGTTTATCAGGCACTAGAACATCCCAAACAATGATTCTCAGTCTTGGCTGCACATTGGAATCACCTGTGGGGCTGTTAGGCCAATGCCAAGAGTATCATCCCCACAGACTCAGAGTTAATGCTCTGGAAGGCAGCCTGAGCATGTAGATTGAGTTTTAGGTCCCTCCCAGGTGATTCTGATTGAGCAACCAGGGTCGAGAACCACTGATAAATATGTGTCTGGACATAATTTGAAGGGGTTCAATTTGGATTCTGCTTTCCTGTCAACCTTTCCACAGCAGGGAGGGAGATTTCTGGCAATCTTTTCCATGGAATGACCTAATTAATCTCCACCCAAAGGCAAATGCTGTTTGTTTCCTTTGAGTCTTTCAGGGACAGAGCACAGCCTCATGCCCAGAGCTCCAGCTCTGAGATGCAGATGGGGGCAGAGGAAGAAGCTGCACCTCATTCTCTCAAGATCACATCAGTGGCGCCTTCTCGCCTTCCTTCTCCTACTGTTGCTACATAGAAAGCGTAATTTCCTTTTGATGGATAAGACAATCAGAGATGCAGATTGTGTTAATAACAGGTTGAAGGTGTAGGTTTTGTTTATAATAAAAATACTGTATGGGCCACACCTGTAATCCCAGCACTTTGGGGGCCAAGGCAGGCAGATTGCCTGAGGTCAGGAGTTCAAGACCAGCCTGGCCAACATGATGAAACCATGTCTCTACTAAAAAAACATGTAAAAATTAGCCAGTCAAGGTGGCACATGCCTACAGTCCCAGCTACTCTGCAGGCTGAGGCAGGAGAATCGCTTGAACCCGGGAGACGGTGGTTGCAGTGAGCTGAGATCGCACCATTGCACCCCAGCCTGGGTGACAGAGCGAGACTCCATCTCAAAAATATATATATATACCGTAAGATTTTGCTTGTGAGTAAATAAAGACATTATATTAGGAAATTAAATAGTTTGTATTTTTACTAATCATTAATACATATTTTGATTTACTGAGATAATTCATCAAGTAAAAAACATAAGCATCAAATATCTAACTTCACATATAAGCAATCAAGTGTGGTATTTTGCGGGTGGGATCATGGGAGAGTATATTTCTAACACCAGAAAGCCCTTCGATAAAATCTCACATCTATGCATAAATAACTCCTCCAGATTTGCTTTCCATTCTCAGAAAGTGGAAGGCTGAATTTCCAGGAGAATTTCTTAAAGATGCGTGTGAGGAAATCAGGCAGAGTTCAGTGAAAATGGTCAATTTCTGTCACTTTTTTGTTGGAGAGTTTCTCGGAGCTGGGAGTATTTTAAGAGCCTTTTATGTTCTACTTTTTAAAATGTCTGTTTAAATATATTTTTCTATCCCACTTCCTCATCCAATTTGAAAAATTCAGATTCTGCACAAACCTTTGGGAACACAGAGGCTGATGTTCCAACTTTGGCTGGAGCCCAGGGTTGCTGGTTCTCTGGCGAATGTTAAACTCAGGCCGTGCTTCCCACGTCCTGGTGGGTGTTAAAAATCACATGGTTCATTTTTCTCCTTACCATGTACTCCGTTGAGCTCTACCTGTTGTCACACCACCACCAACAAACAACAAATTCTCCACCAAAGTTCTAGGTGGGAGCTTCTCCATTTCTCCCAACAGTTTTCTGATTAATCGATGCTTACTTTAGTGTGAAAACTGCTGTAAGCAGAGCTTGAAATATAAGAGTGTGGAAAATGGGAAAGAATAAGATGGAAAGAAACTGAACTTTCTTCTTGATTGCTATCACAGTTAAACCACCCACTCCCCTTTAAGCCTGAACTGGGATAGGAGGAAGTTTGGGAGCCAGTGATGAGTAATAACATTGATTTGACCATTGAAATATTAATAAATTCTTCCCCTACCTCAAAACTGAGTATGAACCCACCACATCCAAAGAAATGCTTTTAAAACCTAATGAAAAAGGGAGATCCCGTAAAGTTACAAACAATCCGGAAACTAGTGAGGCCATCATTCTATTTGAACACTTAGGCATCCATCCAACACATGTGAAATATTTTTCCGAGTCTTTTAAATTGCAAGCACAGGAGGCTGAGGCAGGAGAATCGCTTGAACCCAGGAGGTGGAGGTTGCAGTAAGCCAAGATGGCACCGTTGCACTCCAGCCTGGGCAACAGAGCAAGACTCCATCTCGAATGAATGAATGAATGAATGAATGAATGAATGAATGAATAAAAATAGCATTCAACTTTA
The DNA here is from genome assembly GCF_002776525.5 of Piliocolobus tephrosceles. Lineage (NCBI taxonomy): Eukaryota > Metazoa > Chordata > Mammalia > Primates > Cercopithecidae > Piliocolobus > Piliocolobus tephrosceles. Next base: position 91,534,872 of record NC_045447.1, on the reverse strand, counting down.
TATTGCTCTCCTAAAATATAAAGGGGAACATGTGAAACACTCTCATAATTCACACCTTTTGTGAATGTTAGAATCATTATCAGTGATGCTAGGAACATGCTCATCAGATCCAAAATTCTTCAGAATGTGCTTTCCCACAGCAGAGCTGTGCCCTAGTTCTTTGGCGGTAAAAAGGCAACAGAGGTGTGTCTGTGCTGTTCTCCTTTCAGAATTGCCTTTTCTGAACATCCAGTTACTTCACTGATCAATGAATGCCTCAAACATGTACCAAGAGGTAAATTCCCCACTTGGGGTTGTTTCGGAGTCCTGCCAAGGGATTCGGGTATTCATCTGGCATTAGTGAATTTAGGGGCAGATTTGCTTATTAACTGGTTAATAAGCTCTGCAACAGTATCCTAAGCAAAATATTCTAGAAAGCATCCCCTCTGTATTAAAAGTTTTTAAAAAAATTAAATTTGAGGGGTAAAAATGCAGTTTTATTGCATGGCTATGTTGCATAGTGGTGAAGTCTGGGCTTTCATTTTTTTATTTTTATTTTTTTGAGATGGAATCTCACTCTGTTGCCCAGGCTGGAGCGTAGTGGCGCCATCTCAGCTCGCTAGAACCTCCACCTCCGGGTTCAAGTGATTCTCCTGCCTCAGTCTCCTGAGTAGCTGGGATTACAGGCACCCACCACCATGCCCGGCTAATTTTTGTATTTTTAGTAGAGATGGGGTTTCGCCATGTTGGCCAGGCTGGTCTGGAACTCTTGATCTCAGGTGATCCACCTGCCTCGGCCTCCTAAAGTGCTGGGATTACAGGCGTGAGTTACCACGCCTAGTCTGGGCTTTTAGTGTGACCATCACCAAGTAGTGTACATTGTACCCATTAAGTAATTTCTCCTCCCTCACCACCTCCGCACCCTTCCTAGTCTCCAGTGTCTATTCTTTCATACTCTGTGTCCATGTGTACACATTATTTAGCTCCCACTTATAAGTGAGAACACGAATTATTTAACTTTGTTTAAAAGCTTTTTTTTAAAAAAAATTGGTGGTAGGGAAGGGGACATGTGTTTCAAACAGAATACATGAACTAATCTGATAGAAACAAATTGTTAAAAGGTTTTCGGCTTTGGTTTTGTTTTAATTTTTTTTTTTTTTCTTTTTTTGAGACAGTCTTGCTGTGTCACCCAGGCTGGAGTGCAGTGGCGCAGTCTCAGCTCACTGCAACCTCCGCCTCCCAGGTTCAAGTGATTCTACTGCCTCAGCCTCCCGAATAGCTGAGAATACAGGTGCCCGCCACCACACCCAGCTAATTTTTGTATTTTTAGTAGAGATAGGGTTTCGCTATGTTGGCCAGGCTGCTCTCGAACTTCTGACCTCAGGTGATCCACCTGCCTTGGCCTCCCAAAGTTTTGAGATTACAGGTGTGAGCCACCTCGCCCGGCCTCTGTTTTTGTTTTATCAGTAAACCTGCCTTTAGAGTAGAAAGCATATTCATTAGAAGCTAAGACAGTTGGCTTTTTTAACTGATGCTTCTTTTTGGCAGCTACATTGTTTTCAGGCAGCTTTGTGACATTGTATCTTGTGTGCTTAACCTTGATTTCTGACACCAAAACTCTGTGGGGTTTAAGATGAGCTAAAACTGATGTAAAATACCTTTCACATTTAACTTTGTATTTTCCCTAAACCAAATTTTAAAATAATGGCACTTGCTTTCTTTTTTCTTTTTTCTTTTTTTAAATGACACTTTCTATCTGTAATTAGAAGTAAAGATATGGGCTGGTTTATGTAACTTGGCCATTTATATGACGTGGTTAGGAAGTTATTTGCCTCTGTGTGTGGTATACAATTCATTAAGGATAAGAAGATGACTGATGTTTCTAAATTTTCTTTTAAGAAAACACCACTAGTGTTGTAGTCATTTGCATAGTTAAGTTGTGGTTAATTGTAAAAAGGTTGAAGATGACAGGAATAACTCTGTGTGTATTTTGAGTGCCTCTAAGTTACCTGCCTTCCTTCTATCCTGAAGGCAGTAGAAGTGGTTGAAAGATGGCATGTGGGGCCGGGCGCAGTGGCTCAAGCCTGTAATCCCAGCACTTTGGGAGGCCGAGACGGGCGGATCACAAGGTCAGGAGATCGAAACCATCCTGGCTAACACAGTGAAACCCCGTCTCTACTAAAAAATACAAAAAACTAGCCGGACGAGGTGGCGGGCGCCTATAGTCCCAGCTACTTGGGAGGCTGAGGCAGGAGAATGGCGTGAACCCGGGAGGTGGAGTTTGCAGTGAGCCGAGATCTGGCCACTGCACTCCAGCCTGGGCGACAGGCGGCCTGGGCGGCCACTGCATGACAGCCTGGGCGACTCTGCCTCAAAAAAAAAAAAAAAAAAAAAAAAAAGATGGCATGTGGGAGATGTGGGAGACCATTATGATTGAGTAGTGGTGGCCCCCAGTTCTCCCCAAGGCTCTGAACTGGTGGTAGGGAAGGGGACATGTGTTTCAAACAGAATACATGAACTAAACCGACAGAAACAGATTGTTAAAAGGTGTTTGGCTTTGGTTTTGTTTTATTTATTTTTTTCTTTTTTTGAGACAGTCTTGCTGTGTCACCCAGGCTGGAGTGCAGTGGCGCAATCTCAGCTCACTGCAACCTCCGCCTCCCAGGTTCAAGTGATTCTACTACCTCAGCCTCCTGAATAGCTGGGAATACAGGCGCCCGCCACCACGCCCAGCTAATTTTTGTATTTTTAGTAGAGACAGGGTTTCACCATGTTGGCCAGGCTGCTCTCGTGCTTCTGACCTCAGGTGATCTACCCGCCTTGGCCTCCCAAAGTTTTGAGATTACAGATGTGAGCCACCTCGCTGTATCCCAGTGGGTGTGATCCCGCCCACTGTATCTCTGCTTTGTGTTGATCTAGAATGTCTTCCCAGGTAGGTTGTGTAGAGATTTGCCTTTGCTTTGGGATTTTATCATCATGATGGTCATTATTTGGAGTCCCTGATGACTGGAGCCCTCCACAATGTTAGTAATTACTCCAAATGAGCAAGTCTTACTTCTGAAGGCCAGGTTAGCTCTTGGTGTACTAGAAAGGGACAACAGCTGGCCTGAAGTGAAATTCCTGCCCTGTCATTTTTATCCTCAAAACTCTCCATGTTTTTATTCCCTTCCTCCATGGAAGGCTATGTTGGCTCCTGGTGACTTGACAAAATTTAAATGTGTGAGTAACCTACCTTTAGAAGCAAAAAATCACATTCTGCTGTGTCCTGAACAGGCTACCTTTTTCACCAAAGCTTCTTTGATTGGGCTTCCTAGTTAATAAGACACTGCATTAAGTACAATGTTATATATAATATGTCAATACAAGCTGTTTTACTTCATATAGTACAAGAGTTCTTTTCAGACATATTTAAAAAGTACGAGGATATGACCAGGCATGGTGGCTCACACTTGTAATCCTAATGCTTTGGGAGGCTGAGGCAGGTGGATTGCTTGAGCCCAAGAGTTCAAGACCAGCCTGGGCAGCATGGCAATACCCTGTTTCTACAAAAAATACAAAAATTATCCGAGTGTGGTGTGCATCTGTAGTTCCTGCTACTCAAGAGGCTGAGGTGGGAGAATCACTTGAGCCTGGGGAGGTCGCTGCTGCAGTGAACCGTGATTACACCACTGCACTCTGGCCTGGGTGACAGAGTGATACCCTGTCTCAAAAAAAAAAGTACCAGGGTAAGCACTAGAAGTACACATACACAGACTTGCAGTGAAGAACCTGTGTTGTCCAATGTGTGTGGCTTACAGGTGCATCCTCACCCTCTTCCTGTTGATGATACCTCTTTTTTGGCTCTTTATACCTATTTTTGAAACAATGAATTAATGGGTGGCCCCTCGCTCCCTATTTTTGAATGAATGAATGAATGAGTGGCCCCTGCCTGTGGACCTGGGCATCCACATCTCCTGCACTCCTACCCCGCTCCACACCACAAGAACAAGCACCTATGGATAGGAAAGTCCTCACAGAAAGCTCAGGTCAGAAGGGCAGGAAGATGAAGAATTCCCATGATATTTTTCAAGTTGCTTGATTTCTGTTAAATTTGGTGATGAGAGGGTTAAAGGATTGGGGGGAAATTTTCCCTAACCAATGTGCCATTTCTGTGATTCCTCTACTCTCTCACTAGCAGAGAAAGGTCCAAACTGCGCCAGGCACTTGGCTGTCTCTGGCTGTTCACACGTCTGAGTCCACCCAACAGTGGGCTCTGTGTTAAGGGAAATCAAGAGCCTGTTCTTTTCAGCCATGATCCTCGCTTTGCCATCTTTAAGAGACAGGTTGTCATTAATGTTGGGAGAATGGTTTGTTTTTATTTTCTATATTTGGGCAGAGATTACTCTTGTCACTGTCCACAAAAGTGTAACTTGATGTCCTTCCTAACCCCCATGCCAGGTCAAGACCTGTGTTACTTCCCCCTGCCCCCCTACTGCTCCCCACCCCCAGTGGGGTCTCACTTTGTCGCCCAGGCTGGAGTGCAGTGGTGCCATCTCAGCTAACTGCGACCTCCGCCTCCTAGATTCAAGTGATTCTGTCACCTCAGCTTCCGGAGTAGCCAGGACTACAGGTGCACACCACCACACCCGGCTAATTTTCGTATTTTTAGTAGAGACGTGGTTTCACCATGTTGGCCAGGCTGGTCTCAAACTGCTGGCCTCAAGTGATCGGCTGCCTTGGCCTCCCAAAGTGCTGGGATTACAGGCATGATTCACCATACCCGGCTGACCTGTGTTACTTGGATTATGAACACCCATCTATGACAGTTTTGCTTCCCTGCCTCCTGGTCGGTGGTATCTCTGCCACTAAAGGTTGATGTGAATGGTGAATGGCTGATAATGCTAAATAATAATTTGCACCTAGGAAACTTAGACAGGGAGACCTAACCCATAACAATAGCAGACGTTTGACAAATATCTGTTATACAAATGAAATGAATAGCGCAAGCTAAGAGTGCTTTCTAAAGATTGGGCCCAAGAGGAGATAAAATGGGCAACTTGTCTGGTATTACAGAGCTTCAAGGATTTAATGGTCCATTGCCTTGAAGAGATCCTTGAGTAAAGGTTTCCTGGAGACCTATAAGTCTTCAGTGACTCTCTCTGCTTGCAGGTCATGTACCACCTAGCCCCTGTCAGTGCCCATCTTGCCCCATAGTGTGAAACTCTGTTACATGGCTGTGCCTTCCAGCTCCTTTTTTTTTTTTTTTTTTGAGACAGGGTCTTGCTGTGTTGCCCGGGTTGAGTGCAGTGGCATGATCGTGGCTCACTGCAGCCTTGACCTCCCAGGCTTAAGCATTCCTCCCACTTCAGCCTCCTAACTGGGACTACAGGTACAAACAACCATGCCTGGCTAATTTTTTATTTTTTGCAAAGATGGGGTCTCACCATGTTGCCCAGGCTGGTCTTGAACTCCTAGACACAAGTGATCCTCCTACCTTGGCCTTTCAAAGTGTTGGGATTACTGACACGAACCACGGAAACTGGCACCAACTCACTCTTGAATTCCTCAAGAGCAATGCTGTATTCATGTCTGTTTCCTCCAGCTCTCAGACAAAGGCAATGTATAAACAAACAAATACCTTTTGAATTCCAGATGAACACCATTAGAAATCTCAAGTTATTTTATCATAGTTTTGGCATTTTAAGGGCGAGGAACCCAATAGCAGATCAACAGGCTCTCTTTTATTATTTTGGCAAGCATTGTGGTTTTGGACAGCAGCATCTGCCTGGCTCTGCTACATGCTCATTCAGCTTCAACCACAGTGACCTCCTCTTTTTTGAAAGTCCCTGTATTCACAATGCTCCTTCAAGCCCAGGACTTTTCCACATGCTCCTCTCTCTGCTTTGCTTTTCTCTTTGCCCGCCCAAGTCTTTCTTGTCCTCCACTAGAATGGAAAACGCATGAAGGCCAAGGTCTATGCCTACTTTTCCCCACCTTTGTAGCACAGTGCCTGACATGGATGCAGGCCAGTTTGCCAAAAGTCTATCTACTGAAGAACCCATTCCTGGGGCAAAGGAATTTTTTTATGAGCCCATGCCAGTGACCTTAAGGCCACATTCTGGCTTTTCTCGAACCTTTCGCAGTGTCTAGCCTCATTTCCTCTCCCTATTGGATTGTGGTTTCCTGCTTCTCCCAGGTCTCACTATCATCTCATGTCCTCCATCTCCTGGAATGTCCTGAAACTGATTTCCTTTGCACTCATAAATAGCTAACTTCATGTATTGGTCTTAAATGAGATATCTGATATCATAGAAGAGTTTCTTTGACACTTTCTTTTTCCACCCACCCTCCCTTGGGTTAGATACTCTTTCCGGTGTACCTGTAATGTCCAGCATCCTTTGTATTACATTATAATTCTTAATTTATGCATCTCTTCCACTTCAGACCAAGTGGAATCATGTCGGGTTCACCTCTGCATCCCTTCGGGCTAAATAAACGTGAATTCAATGACATTAAAACCCTGTGTGAAGACAATATTATCAACTCAAATGTATCCATAGTATCCACAACCTCAGAGGACATGCTCAGCTGTTCTCCCATGGGATAGATTTTTGCCTCCTTGACTTTGGGTCTGTGGTATTGGGCAGAAAGCAACAGGGGTCCACATGGCCGTATTTGTCTTTTTCCAAAGAAATATTTGGCCATTGGAAATACTGCTTCTGAGTTGCAAGATAACCAAAAAGCCTTGCATGGGGCCCTAAATCTAGTTTGGGAAGCTTGGGATTGGCCATGCTTAGCCCCTGGGATGTGTTTGTTGAGCTGCAAATGTACCCTTCCAGGGAAAGTTAAGTTTGACGATGACTTCTCAAGCAGAGTCACCAGACAGCTGTTTTAGAATCCCTGAGAACCAAAAAAAAAAAAAAAAAAAAAAAAAAAAGTGCTGAAGGGAACAACGGCTTGCTTATGAACTAGGAGAGATATTCAATAGATAATACCCTTTTCATCAACCAAGTTTTAAAGAAATTGAGGATAAGACCAAAAAGCAAAGCATAAGGTGACCAAATATATTTTGGTTAATGCTGAAGTTTAGAGAGCATGGCTCATAACTGGATTGAGGACTTTCCAGTCCTGAACTCAGAATGTGGTAGACTTAGCTACAGGGTCGCCGTGTGTTCGGGAAGACTCAGGCCTCACTCAGCAGGGCAGTCCTCTAATGACATGGAAGAGTGGTGCGAAAGAGAGGAAGGGGCAGAGGCCAGGACTCGCATGCAATTGGTGTGCCTCCTCACGGAGTTATTGAGTGTGTCTGCTGTGTCATATACCCATCACAGTTGTCTCTTCCAGTACTTCATGAGCTCCCTAAGGGCAGGGACTGTGTATACTTCTGGTCACTGAAATGAGTGTGAATCCATGCCAGGCACTCTATGCCAGTCTTTGTTGGAAATATATCATTTTAACGTAGGTACTATCACTCGCCCCGACTTTAGAGATACAGGCACTAAGGTTTATGGAGGTGAATAACTTTCCCAGGATCACACAAGTAGCACATGTCAGAGTGGGAAACTGAGCCCAGGAGGCCTGATGTCCCAGGCAGAGCTGCTAACTATTATTCTGTATGCCTCTTGATGGGTGATTCAAGGCCTTGTAGAGTGTTAGGGTATCATTTAATGATCCGATTATGAAAGTACTAAATGAGGTGATTGGGGGATTCTCTGTCTTGAATTCTCTACTCCTGGCCTTTCATAAATTCCTTTCTCCCTGGCTAGGATCCAGCTGGCCTACACAGCTGTCAGTATAATCTCTATCAGTATTTACACAAGGGGTCATGCCATCAAAGAAACCAGAGATATATCAGGATTGGTGCTTTCACTGGATGACGTTTGAGGATAGAAGAACCTTCTGTTGACTGGATTTGAAATAGTTGCATAGAAAATATTTTTTTATTTTCCTTGAAGAGAAGTAAACAAGCCAGAGATTATTTCAAATTTATTTTGCTAATTGAAACAATCAAAGCATGATAGTGACCTTCAAACCAGTGCCAGTAAAAATCAAATAAAACCTGGATAGTATATTCTGACAGTGGTCTAAATGGGATGCCTTTTAGCAGGGGTTTGTTCAAATGCTTAAATTTTTAAAAAGAATGAGGTAAAGCTATGTTTATTGATATAAAAAGATTATCAATATATAACAGGCATGAGAGAAGTGAGGTGTAGAATGAAGTTTGTGTTTATGAATATCCCTTTGTGTGTATGAGATACCTTTGATAAAGAATACATAAATAGTTACAGATATGTTACTTTTTCAAGAAATAAGAAACTGTAAAAATGATTACGTTTGGATGGAATGGGAAAAGATAATTTCCCTGTTAATTTTTCTGTTATATTCAATTTACTTTTTAAAATGTGGATAGAGATTATCTCTGCAGAATAAGATTATCTCTGCAGAGATAAGTCATCCTTAGTTTTCTTCTTTTTACTTCTCTTTATTAAAAAATAAACATTAAACCCAAATGCTACATTTTAATCAAAAAAAAATATTAACAGTTTAAAATTAAGATATGAGTAGTAACTCTGAGAAGAGTTACTAAAACTCCTCTAGTCCCTTTAACACTGACTTCAAATCCACATGAAGTCATCCTGGGACTGTGGAGTGTATAATTTATGTTATTACAGATTTTTGTTAAATAAATGCTATGTTTGTGTTCTGGAAATATTTTTGTGTACATGCCTGTGCTTCTGGGTCTGGATTTGTGTGGTTGGAAAGAATCACTGGGCAAAGTGAGGGGGAAAGTGGGGTCCGAGCAGACAGTGGGGGCTCTGTCACCTTGAGCCATTTCCTTCTTGGAGAGAAAGCTTGAGGGAGGCTCCACGGTAGGGCCAGGAGGCAGCCAATATGGAGCCTACGGCCGCACAGGCATGAGGTTATTTGTTCATCAAACAGTTGTCGAGGGTCTACCTTGTGCCTTTGGGGAATATCTGTAACATTCTGTGCCAAATTAGAGGCTTTCTGGTTGACCAGACCCTTAAAACACAAGTTCCAAGTTCATTTTGATTGCTTCTCCGGGCCTCCATGTGAATTGCATCCGTCACATCAGCAGCTCACTGAGGCCACAGGAATAGGCCGTTTTGTTAGAGGTAGACATGGAGGTGGGGATAGACGTGGAGGAGGAGGGAGCAGGGCCAGAAGACAGGCCTCTGATGAGTGAGGACTGTGAGGGCGTGTGGTCTGTGCCCACTTGGGATTCTGCCTGGATTATGTTACAGATTTCAACTCTTTTCACCTGCAAGCTGTTCAGACTCCCAGATTTGCTCATGAGTTTGGTTTCATTCAGATGGGAAAAACACAAGAGGAAGAAGGGGGATGCGTACATTGTCTCTCCCATCTCTGCAGGACACACATGTGTGTTACGCTTCCCATTCTGCAACTCAGTGAGGAATACGCCTCATCCCCAGAGCCTTGAAATTGCAGGAAGCTGAAGAATGGGACCCATAGGGAGCAGAGCTATCCTCTGTTTTCTGTGCAGCTTTAAGAACCCTTTGACTGACACTCTTGGAGTCTAAGAGCAAGGTCTGTCCCAGGGAGCAAAGTGGGAATTGAAATTGTACCTTTGTGGCTAGTTAGCTATGTAACCCAGAGGAACTTGACCAGGTGATCTTTAGTTTCTGAACTATGGGGGGATGGAAGAGCTGTCTTAGAATTGGAGAATAATAAAATGAGGACATTCTGGGATTTCATAAGATGATGGTCACTTTGGGAAGGTTCTCTTAACCTCTATTCCCCTCTGTATTTAAAAAAATAACTTTTTTTGTTGTTGTTTGCAATGAGAAAATGCATGGTGTCCTATAATCCAGGGGCTTGAGATCCAACTCTAACTGGGCAACTCTAATATGGAGAGAAACTGGTGCCTCCCTCACTTAGCTAGTTCTGAGAGCATCTCTCCTCCCCCACCAAGGGCTGGGCTGCTTCATCACTTATCAAATCATCTTAGACTCATAAACGTCTCCAGGCAATCGGCCTTTTCCCTCCTCTCCTCTTTCTCTGCATGGAAACTTTCCAGCCTAACTCCCTACACATCTGTTCTGGGAGCTGCCTCCTAATTATATCCTAGGGGCCTGATATAAAAAGGGCCAAAGGGAACATTCCATGACTTCTCCCAGGGGCATGTTGGGTCAGGGGTGGAGGCTTGCTCCTTGGTGAGACAGCCAGAGGCCATTGACTGGGAACCAAACCTAACAGCCGCAGAACCCATCTGAGGGCAACGTGCTTTGGCAGGAAGGACTATGGGGTATTCCCATCATGTTCAGACTCATCTGACTCATCTGTTGAACGCTTCTTCCGTAATATTGAAATAGAGTCCTCATTGCAACTCATCTCTACTAAAAAAATGCAAAAATTAGCCAGGCATGGTGGCGGGTGCCTATAATCCCAGCTACTCGGGTCGCTAAGGTGGGAGAATCGCTTGAACCCAGGAGGCGGAGGTTGCAGTGAGCCAAGATTGCACCACTGCACTGCAGCCTGGGCAACACAGCGAGACTGTCTCAAAAATAATAAAGTGTGCAATGTCCATGTACTGGAACATGATTCGATAATAAAAAATGCTGACACAAGCTACAACATGCATGAACCTTGAAAACCTATGTTAAATGAAAGAAGCTAGTCACATAAGACCAGATATTGTATAGTCCCATTGATCTGAAATTTCCAAAATAGGCAAATCAATATAGACAAAAAGAAGATTGGTGAGTGTCTAGAGCTGGGGGAGCTGGAAGGAAATGAGGGTTGACTGCTGGTGGATATATGGTTTCTTCTGAGGATGATTGAAAACGCTCTAAAAATTATTTTGGTGGTTGTACAGCCCTGTGAATATACTAAAAATCATTGAATTGTACACTTTAAATTGTAAATATGGAAAGTGAATTCTATCACAAGAAAACTGTTATTAAAAAACAAAGACTACTACGTGGTGATGTGTCCTTCCCACCAGACACTTTAAGAGGCACTTTTTGCCAGTTTGTCCCACTGTTGTGGATGCTAAGTTTTGGTCACTTGGCTAACATGGTTTCCAGCAGATCTTGCCATTGCATTACATTGGTGATTAAGAGTCGAGTCCTTGGATAGGTGGAGGAAAGTAAACCAAAGTAATTGTGGTTTTTGTCATTACTTTGTCACCAACCTGTATGAGAATCTTGGTCTTACGATTAATAAGTAATATGAAGGGTGACATTCACCACTCTGTGTGCATCCTGTTCTCCACCCATTAGCATCCACTGGTAATCCTTGCCAGTAAGATCTATTAAATAAATGGGTACAATGTAATAGTTTTTAAAATGATCGGATTTTTAACATTTATCTAGTAATTTTCTGGAGAGAACGTGTTCCTTCTCCCTCTTTTTAAAAAACTCACTGGGTCTCAAAAAATTAAATATAGAATTACCACTTCTGGGTGTAAACCCAAAATAATTTGGAAGCGGGGTCTCAAAGAGTTTTTTGCATACCCATGTTCATAGCAGCATTATTCACAATAGCCAAGTGGTGTAAACAACCCACATGTCTGTCAGTGGATGAATGGGTAAACAAAATGTGGTATATACTTGCAATGATGATTCAGCCTCAAAAAGAAATGAAATTCTGACACATGCCACAGCACGAGTGAACCTTGAAAATATGCTCAGTGATGTAAGCCAGACAGAAAAAGACAAATATTATATGATTCCCCTTGCATGAGGTACATAGAGTAGTTAAGTTCATAGAGACAGAAAGTAGAATTGTGGTTGCCAGGGGCTGAGCGTGAGGAGGGGCCAATGGGGAGTTCTTGCCAAATGAGTACAGATTTTCAGTTTGCAATGATGAAAAAGTTCTGGAGAGGGATGGTGTTAAGCTTTATGTTAGGTATATTTTACCACAAAAAAATGCCCTCACTAAGTTCTCAATTCTTCCTTTTCATTTTAATATGTTACCAGAAATTATACTCCTTGATGCTGGAAATTGGCCAATAGGAGCCCCTTCAAGCTATGTCTGTATCCTTCCTTATCCTCCCCGTATATTCTTGTTTTCTGGTGCAAGATGTTTAAGGTCGACTTTTATTTCCCCTGACCCAGTCTTGGACACAGCCATTTCTCCAAGGAGGCCTGGTCCCTTCTACAGGGAAACTAGTCAGAAACAAGATCCGGTTGCTTGGGGAGCTCATTGCCACGTATTTGGTGGTTATATGCGTCTCACCCTTTCAGTGAACAGAGCTAGGGAAACATAAACATACACTCACACACACATATACACACGTGCTGCGGTAGTGACTAGCCCCATGTGGTTGTTCAGAAATAAGATTTCCAGCAAGACATGTACACAAACATGCATGCATACAAATGCATGCGGACATTTTCATCAGTCGTCTCCAGTTTTAATCCAACACCACCTTTCTCCACCCCACCTCATCACAGTCCGTATTTCTCTCTCTCCTTCCATCGTGACAGCTCTGGTTCTCAAGCATCTCAACATATTTACTCATTTGTTCTGTCCTTCACTAAACTCGTGTGATGTATCACACCAATGCCACAAATCATTTTTTAAAATGAAGGGAACAAAATTTACATCTTCTGATGCTTAGTAGGTCTAAATGCATTTTCTAGATGTATTTTCTTACTTAGTGGGTAGAAAGGGCGGAATTGAGGCAATGGTAGAAGTAGTGACTACAGTAGAGAATTAAAACAAGAAATACAAAGGGGAGGATAGAAAATGAGAGAGAGCAGGGAAGCAGGTAGAGTAGTAGAGAGTTTCTTCAACATTGAAAACTTTCACATGACCAAACCCATTAAAAAGAGTGAGCTGAGGCCAGCGCAGTGGCTCACGCCTGTCATCCCAGGCCACTCTGGGAGGCCGAGGCGGGTGGATCACCTGAGGTCAGGAGTTTGAGACCAGCCTGACCAATATGATAACACTTTCTCTACTGAAAACATAAAAATTTAGCTGGGCGAGGTGGTGGGCATGGTGGTGAGCGCCTGTAATCCCAGCTACTCCGGAGGCTGAGGCAAGAGAATCGCTTAGGAGGTGGAGATTGCGGTGAGCCAAGATTGCACCACTGCTCTCCACTGGACTCTTTCACTTGGGTAACAGAGCAAGACTACATCTCGAAAAAAAGAGCTGAACAAGAGGTAGAAATGAGGAAAAGAGGAGCCACTAAAAACAAACGTCTTTTTCTGATTATTGGAGTAATGCTTTGTGTGTTTACTTGAGAAATAGCACACGAGGTTAGACTCAGTGAAAATAGAGGGAAAGACAGCTGTTTTTTTTTTCTGTTTTTTGTGAATTCCAATAAGATTTGTGCTGCTCGGGGGGATTCAGTTGCTGTTCTTGGCTTTGACGGTGACATTTTCTCAGCCATGGCACTGGATCCAGCATCCATGCTCTACATGTTTGTTCTTAAAAATGAGGATTGATTGATTGATTTTTAAAAGGTTTTCCTGCCTTTGGAAGGGAACCAACTATCTTTCAAGTTGGGGAAATAACTTCCTTTTGAGACCTGACCTCTTTCTCACCCCAGTGAGCCATTTGAACTTTTATGTAGGAATTGGATAAGCATATTGAAGCAAGAGATTCTTTCTCTTCATTACTTAACTCCCAAACAAGCTGAGTTTTTTCCTGCTCTGAAGTGTTCTGATTTCTAGGAGAGATGGTGAGATGGAGGCAAAGGCGTGTTGAAATGAGTGTCCTAAAACCTAGGCTGTAGTTATGGCCTGAAGACTTACTAGCTGTGTGACTATAGGTATCTTGTGGATCTGAACTTACTTTCAACTGGGAAATGTGGATAAAATCTGCTATGTTCTTTTTCCATTTAGAATTTTTATCCTATACACTTCCAAATAAAATTTCTAGTGACTTATAAGAAACAAGATATCTCAAACCACTCTGATAATGTGAGGATAAATGATTAAGAGTCCTGGGATAGGTGGAGGAAAGTAATGGTACCAGAAACCCAAACGAAAAGTGGTTGCTACAAATGAACACTAATTTGTTTTCTAACTCTTTGCTGTCTAGTATGGTAGTGACTAGCCCTATATGGCTGTTCAGTCTTTGAAATGTGGATAGTTTGAATCAAGATGTGCTATGAGGATGAAATATACACTGGATTTCAAAGACTTAGTATAAATAACATAAAATATCTCATGAATAATTTTTTTTTTTTTCCAAGAATGAGTCTCGCTCTGTTGCCAGGGTGGAGTGTAGTGGCGTGATCTCGGCTCACTGCAACCTCCGCCTCCTGGGTTCAAGTGATTCTCCTGTTTCAACCTCCCAAGTAGCTGGGACTACAGACGTGTGCCACCACGCCCAGCTAATTTTGTATTTTTAGTAGAGATGGAGTTTCACCACATTGGCCAGGATGATCTCGATCTCTTGACCTCATAATCCGCCCACCTTGGTCTCCCAAAGTGCTGGGATTACAGGTATGAGCCACTGCACCCAGCCACTCATGAATAATTTGTTTACATTGATTGCGTGTTGAAATGTTAATGTTTTGGATATATTGACTTAAAATAGTTTATTAAAATTAGTTTCTCATTTTTTTTTAAGAGACAGGGTCTCACTCTGTTGCTTAAGCTGGAGTGCAGTGGTGTGATCATAACCCACTGCAGCCTCCAACTCCTGAGCTCAAGCAATCCTCCTACCTCAGCCTCCCAAGTCGGCATGCACCTACGAGGCATGCAGCCTCCCAAGTAGACTACAGGCATGCACCACCATACCTGGCTAATTTTATTTATTTATTTAATTATTATTATTATTATTTTTGTAGAGATGGGGTCTCGCTGTGTGGTCCAGACTAATCTTGAACTCCTGGCCTCAAGTGATCCTGCCACCTCGGCCTTCCAAAGTGCTGAGCTTACAGGCATGAGCCACCATACCCAGCCTCTTTTTACATTTTTAATGACTACTAAAAAGTTTTAAATTTCATAAGTGGCTCTCATATTTCTATCAGATAGTGCTGGTCTAACCTATTTTCACCTAAGGCCCCCTGCCAACCAAAAAAAAGGAAAATATATTTATCATGCATCTGTTACCTGATTAAAAGATGGGTGCTGTTCCACACATTTATATAGAGTCACATACTTCAAAGCTTTATATAAAAATAAGGCAGAAATGATGGTGCCTTGCTCCAGCTGTAGTCCTTCCTCTCTGCTGGAAAACCACATCTTGGTTTATGTCCTTCTTTGTCATATCTGAAAATTTCTGACTTAAAAACAGCATGCGACTCAAAATCTGCTAATTTATTCCTCCTTAGTTTGTTCATTCATTCACCCATGCATTTATTCATTTCCTGAGTTTTGTTCAGACACTGCTGTGTCCTCAAGAGCAAAAATGAATTACAACTCATCCTGCCATTAAGGACTTCCAGTCTACAGGGAAATGGAGGAAAGAGTCAGCCACATAGACCAGTAATTTACAGTACAGCACCGTGAACACCAGTCTGGAGCACTGTGCAAAGTGTAACCGGGAAGGGAGAAAGGCAGCTAACGCTGGCTTGACTTTGGGGTAACTCACAATTTGATTATTCATGTTATTATTCAAAGAGCCTTTGCAAGTTTATTTAAAGAAATTGAAAGATAACAAGTACAGACATTAAAAATAGTTTCTTATTCAGCGTATGCTCTCAAAAGTGCTGTCTTATAAATATATATTATTTATTCACCAGGCTGTTTCTACTTAGGCTCTCAAATTTAATCTGTCCCCTAAACTGTATCCTTGGCCAGACTTACTCTCTGTAAAAGCAGACATGGGTTATTTATTCATCAGTTCTCCAGTTGAAATTCATATCTCTAATTCCACATTCTCCCAGGCAAGGGGGAGTACAAATGATTAGGGACTTTTAACTTTGGAAGATGCAGTGAATTACAATTTAAAGTCAACTAGAGGCCAGACGTGGTGGCTCACATGCGTGTAATCCCCGCACTTTGGGAGGCTGAGGCAGGCGGATCATGAGATCAGGATTTTGAGTCCATTCTGCCCAACATGATGAAACCCTGTCTCTACTACAAACACAAAAATTAGCCAGGTGTGGTGGCGGGCACCTGTAGTCCCAGCTACTCAGGAGCTGAGGCAGGAGAATCACTTGAACCCAGGAGGCAGAGGTTGCAGTGAACTGAGATCATGCCACTGCATTCCAGCCTGGGCAACAGAGCAAGACTCTGTCTCCAAAAAAAAAAAAAAAAAAAAAAAATCGACCAGCAGACTTCTAGAACCATAGCTCAACAGAGTCCATGGCTTCCCCGACAGAGGATGCAGCCAGTTGGAATGAATGGAGACTTGTTTCTCTCTATCTGTCTCTCTTTTTTTTTTTTTTCAAGAAAGGGAGATCATATTTTTTCAGGCCGTTTCTTTTGGTGAGGAACACGCTGAAAACTGGGTTATGTTAATGAGTCTTCTGAGGAGCTTTTTCTTCTTCAAACATTTCTGGCTTTTGGCCTTCAGAAGAGTGTCCTGGGTGGTGTTATGAGGTTGCCCTGCAGGCTAAATCTCTGTAGACGGCAGGTTCCCTGTGAGAGCAGGTCTTGTGAAATGAAGAACTGGTTTGTATAGTCACAAGAGATCAAATATTTAAGGCTTAGAAAAAAAGATCGTGTTTATAAGGGCCCTTGAAAAGAATTTCTGTTGAAAGTTGGTGAAAAAGATTTGTTTCCATTACTCATAGGTTAAGTTGGCTATGATGGGAGTTATTTAAATTCTCACTTCTCAGATGGAAACTTAACAAAAGTAGGTGATAAAGCCTGTTGGAATAGGTAATTTGGGGACATCTTAAGTTGAGAGGTGATAGGGTCTCACTGGAGGCCACTTTGCTTCCCTGTTTTTAAACACATTCCATCTGTTGCCTTCTTCATTAGAATCCTGAAATTTGGGGTCAGGCATGGTGGTTCACACCTGTAATCCTAGCACTTTGGGAGGCCAAGGCGGGTGGATTACTTGAGGTCAGGGGTTCAAAACCAGCCTGGCTAACATGGTAAAACCCCGTCTCTACTGCAAATACGTAGTGAAACTCCATCTCTAATAAAAATACAAAAAAATTAGCTGGGCGTGGTGGCGGGCACCTATAATCCCAGCTATTCGGGAGGATGAGGCTTGAACTCAAGAGGTGGAGGCTGCAGTGAGCCGAGATTGCACCACTGCACTCCAGCCTGGGCCACAGAGCAAGAGCAAGACTCGTCTCAAAAAAACAAAAAAAATCCTGAAATTGGATGTAAATTTCTTTGTGTACTTAGGTATTAGTTGTATTTCCATAGAGCATTTGAGCATTTTTAGAAATCAGTACAAGCACAGGACTCACATTCATGCAAAGGAATGGGAAGTTTGGAGAGGGAGAGAAATGAACATCACATAGGTTTTGAAGTTATGTTTCATTTAGCAAGTTCCTCCATACTTCTATGGGAAGCTCAGTTGAAGTTTTTGAAATCACTGTCATTTGCACATCATTGATTCATTATGAAAGCATTTATTGGGTGCTTCCCAATAAATCCTTATCTCTCCTTATCTCTCCTTAAAACGCCTTGAGGATCAACCCATAAAGACTGATATTCATTACTGCTGCCCTGCAGTGGGCACAGTTGATCATCCATGAGGACTGGTGTTCAGAACAGGTCATGTTCTATTTGAGAGTTAAAAAGATATGGGAACCCCTGTTTCTGGAAACATAGACATACTTTTCCTAATTCTTCCTGCTAATAACTACAACTAAAAATCCTTGACATTATATTTAACACACACATAAGAAGACTCTGAAGGGTGGAAATAATAAGGAAGATGAACAGGGACCTCAGGACCCAAGGAAAGAACATGGTGTTGAGTTGCCTGGGTTTCCTTATTGCCTCATATATTCCAGACTTGGAGCTGAAGATGCCAGTAACTTGGAAACAGCAAAGGGTGAAGACAAAAAAGCTCCAACAAAGACCTGCTCCCTGTGACTGAAGCACCAAGAAAGGACAAGGTAGAAGTCGGACGAGGTTTAAGCAATAGCCACCTTGCTGTAGCCAAATACCACAGAAAAACACTGTGGCCCCACCTACACCCATGCCAGCCAAGACTCAGAGGGAAGTCTAGCCTCCCACTCTCACCCAACCCCCATTCTTGGGCAGTGTCAGAGAAAGCTGGGACTCGCACTCCCACGAAGAAGGAACCAAGAGACCTTCCCTCTCCTGCTGGGTTGCTTTCACAGGAGGCCTAGTGGAGAGGCGGGACTTTCAGCACTGGCCAACATTAACAAGGCCACCCCCAACCATGGCACAGGGAGAGATCACATGGGGAGCAGCAATGAGGCTCTCCTACCTCTCCTAGCAGGGAGGTCTCAGTGGAGGCCAGGGGGAGCCAGATCTCCCAGCCCTCACCCAGCAGGATCGAGGAGCCCCTGCAGTATAGCAAGCGGCTCCCCTGTCTTCCCGTCCCTTCCCCTCCCCGACTTCCCCTGCCAGAGCAGGGTCAGAGTAAGACCCATAAAACAGAATAAGATTCAGTCTCATAATATTCAAAATACCCAAGTTAATGGAAAGTGACTATACCAAATATCAGGAAGATCTCAAATTGAATGAAAAGGACAATCGAGATATGCCAATCACAAGGTGACAGGGATATTTGTATTGTCTGACAAATGTTTTAAAGCTGCCATGATAAAAATGTTTCAGTGAGCAATTATGAACAGGTTAGAAACAGGAAAAAATAGAAAGTCTCAACAAAGAAACAAGACATATAAAGAGGAACCAAGTGGAAATTTTAGAATTAAAAAATATAATAACCAAAACAATATACTCAATGGATTGACTGAGCAACTGAATGGAGAAAGACAGAGAAAGAATCAGTGAGCTGGAAGACAGAACAATAGAAATTACCCAATCTGAACAAAAAAAAAAATCAACTGCAAGATTATGTTAAAAGGATGAAAAGACAAGCTACAAACTGGGAGAAAATATTTCCAAGCCATATATCCAACAAAGAACTAGATTTAGAATATTTTAAAAATTTCAAAAAAAATCAACTCTGAAAAAAATGATCCACAAATGATCCAATTAGAAAATGGCCAAAAGACATGAAGCGACATTTTGGTAAAGAAGAGATGCAGATGGCAAATCCATGAAATGATGCTCAATATCATTAGCCATCAGGGAAATTCAAATTAAAATCACAATGAGGTATTATTTATACCTATCAGAATGGTTAAAATAAAAAATAATGACAGCACCAAATGCTGGGGGAAATGTGGAGGAACTAAGCCATTCATGTTGCTGGCAGGAATGTAAAATGGCACAGTGACTCTGGAAGACAGTTGGCAGTTTCTTACATTAAGAGTGCAACTGGGCACGTGGTGGCTCACACCTGTAATCCCAGCGCTTAGGGAGGCTGAGGCAGGTGGATCACTTGAGATCAGGAGTTCGAAACCAGCCTGGTCAACATGGTGAAGCCCCATCTCTACTAAAAGTACAAGAATTAGCCAGGCGTGGTGGCAGGCACCTGTAGTCCCAGCTACTTGGGAGGCTGAGGCAGGAGAATGGCATGAACCCGGGAGGCGGAGCTTGCAGTGAGCCAAGATCGTGCCATTGCACTCCAGCCTGGGCGACAGAGCGAGACTCCGTCTCAAAAAACAAACAAAAACAAATGAAAAAAAAAACAGTGCGACTGCCATCCAACCCAGCTACTCATGAACATTTGTCCCAGAGAAGTGAAAACTATATTCACACAAAATCCTGTACACAGATGTTTATAACCACTTTATTTGTAATAGCCAAAAACTGGGAACACCTTGAATATCTTTCTCACAGGTGAGTGGTTAACAGTGGTACCCCCATGCCTTTGTTACCACTCAGCAATAAATGAGAATAAACTATTGACACATACAACAACCTGGATGAATCTTCACAGACTTATGCTGAGTGAATAAAGCCAGTCCCACAAGGTTACATACTATATGATTTCAATTGTATATATTAGGAACAGCAAAATTACAGAAATGGAGTGTAGATTAGTGATTGTCAGGAGTTAAGGACTCAGTGGGGCTGGGGCTGGGAGGGAAGTGGTTATGGCTATGGAGCAATACGAAGGATTCTGTGAAGGCAGACACGTTCTGTATCTTGACTGTACTCGTGTCAATATCCTGGTTGTGATGTTGTAATATAGCTTGGTAATATGTTACCATTGGAGGAAATTGGGTAGATGTTATACAGGATCTCTCTGTACTATTTTTTACAACCTCATGTGAATCTATAATTATATCAGTTAAAATTTAAAAATAGTTATATATTCTTTGCCTAGGTAAGTTCACTCCCAAAATTTCACCCTATTGGCTGAGTGTCATGGCTCACGCCTGTGATCCCAGCACTCTGGGAGGCCGAGGCAGGTGGATCACTTGAGGTCAGAAGTTCAAGACCAGCCTGTTCCCCATGGTGAAACCCCGTCTCTACTAAAAATAAAAAGATTAGACAGGAGAGGTGGTGCATGCTTGTAATCCCTGCTAACTTGGGAAGCTGAGGTATGAGAATCGCTTGAACCCAGGAGGTGGAGGTTGCAGTGAGCTGAGATCGTGCCATTGCACTCCAGCCTGAGTGACAAAAGTGAAACTCCATTTCAAAAAAGAAAAGAAAAGAAATTATCAGAGATTTGCACCAAGATCCCAAATCCTGAATATTTAACAGGGGAAGGCTAAATTATGACACACCCATGTGTTTAAATGCTATATAGTCCTCAGAAAGAATCATACTCTAGGGTGTTCATTTTACTGTTTTTATCCTTATTTATTTATTTATTGAGACAGAGTCTTGCCCTGTCACCCAGACTGGAGTGCAGTGGCGTGATCTCGGCCCACTGCAACCTCCGCCTTCCAGGTTCTAGTGATTCTCCTGCCTCAGCCTCCTGAGTAGCTGGGACTACAGGCGCACGCCACCATGCCTGGCTAATTTTTGTATTTTTAATAGAGAGGAAGTTTCCCATGTTGGCCAGGGTGGTCTTGAGCTCCTGACCTCAGGTGATCCACCCACCTCGGCCTCCCAAAAATGCTGGGATTACAGGCATGAGCCGCTGTGCCCGGCCATTCTTACTTTTAAATGTTTATATATGCTCTGTGGCCTTTTTGTATGTATACCTAACTTTACAGTAGATTAAAAAATCAAAATGTTGAAGTCTTTTTAATAATATACTAAGATGTACACAATGTAGATGGAAAAGTTACCATATTCAATTCTTTGCAATATGGTCACAAGTTTTTTTTTGTTTTGTTTTTTTTTTTTTTTGAAGCAATTTGTAAATTATGAAGTACTAAAGGAGATTTACCAACAGTGATGAATCTGGTGGCAGTAAAGTTTCCATATTTCTTGATCATTCTGCTGGTATTTTCCAGAATTCTACAGTGAACTTTCATAATCATGAAAAATGAAATGAGTTTTGAGATCAAGAAGAATTACAGATGTTACTTAAAAGAGCAGGGGTTTGAAGGGGGTGCTTAAAGGTGAAGGCTAAAGGGTTATGAGGAACCACCTGGCTAAATTACTTAGCCTTTCCTTAATAACATCGTACGTTTCTAATGTTTGTGGAATTCTCCACGTAGTAGCATTTTGCCCATTGTTCTCGCAAATCCAGAACATGCTTGACATTTGCTTCCCACCCCACATATCAGGCCAAGTGTCAGAAAATTCCACCCATGTAATTCCCTCACAGCTGTTACCATTTCTTAACCAGTGTGTGGATTTAGCTGGATACTTTTATGCCCAGGAACCTTTATAGAATGGAAAGGTGAAGGAATACAGGGGCAGACACCCACTGCCCGGGGTGTAGGTTTTTTCATCGCATTACCCAAACACCTGTACCCTGCAAAGCCAGGAGGGCTGGAGACGCCCATCAGTGGCTCCGAAACTGGTCATCACGCAGTGGGCAAAGCCAAACTCATGGCATCCTCAGTGGGGGGAGCTCTGGGGCCTGGACGACCAAAATCAAGACTGATTGATTAGATGGCATTCCCCCAAGAGCCATGAACTACTAATGAAAATCATTATTTTAAAGATGTCTAAGTGCATCCTGTGCCCACTGTGTGCCAGGCATCATGTTGAACACTGGAATACACATTAAATCACACAGTCCCTACTATAACCCTAGGAGATGGCTCTTAGGAGCCATCCATCCAGTCATGTTGAGTAGCTCCTATAGGCTTGGCCCTGCTAAAAGCATGTTGTTAAATTAGTGAATAAAACAGACCCAGATCCTTGCCCTGGTGCAGCTTATTTTCTCCCTTCCTTCCTTCCTTCCTTCCTTCCTTCCTTCCTTCCTTCCTTCCTTCCTTCCT